>NW_026925151.1:0-25083 GCF_032062105.1 Saccostrea cuccullata
AAAATTTTCTTTATAAAAGAAAAATTTAAAGAATGAATACTTGAAAATTTGAAAAATAATAAATATTTGTTATAATGATCCACTTTTATAAAATGAGAAACAGAGAAGATACTAATGATCCATTAGTCTAAGAAAAAAAACCATGTTTTTAGGAATTATCTTACAGTAAATATATCAATACATGGGATTTAAAACCCCATGATAAAGAAACGTGGGAGAAAAAACCCCATATGACAATATAAGCAACATATGGGTTTAATAAACCTACATTGATTTTCGTGATTTTTTCCCCCATGGGGTGAAAAATAAACCCATGGGGTTTTTGTGGGGTTTTTTGTGGGGTATTTTTAAGTTCATGTTTCCCCATGGGATTTTTTTTTGAACTCAAATATGTCGAAAACTAGCAGAAAATGTTAAATTTTTTTTTTTCATAAATCAATTTGATTATAAAAACCCCACCATTTAAAAAAACCCTAAGATGATAGCTTTAAAGGAAAAGGGTGCGCAAGTTCGGAAAAATGTCCATTCCGAAGTTGTCCGTCCCACTGTTAGTTTTGAATGTTTGTTATTATGATGTTCTTGTTATTGTTGTTGTTGTTATGAATAAAAATAAAAAGAAAAAACACACCAAATTCTAGTGTTGTTAGTTATTTTTCCCTATATACACACAACTAAGCGCTCTCTATACACACACACTAGCTCTTTGTCATGATGACGTCACAATCACGGATTTGAATCGGTGCCAAGTATTTTACCTGTATTATCAACAGGTCCTATTTTTTTTTTGCACACGACCCCCCTTACAGATGATGCAATAGATATAAAAAGATGATGCAACAGATAGGTATATAAAGATGATGCAACAGTAAAGGGATATAAAGCTGCACTCATTGTATCATTTTGACAAAAGGAACTGAACAAGTCAGAAGTTTTTTTTTTCCCAAAGATGCAGTATCGTTGGTATTGTTAGAGTCCCACTAGTCAGTGTATGTACATGCAAGGAGGGTGGTTGAAAAGTAAAATAGGAGCCATCATGGATTTCTATGAAAATCATCTTGGCTTTTCCCTGGAGAATGTGTGGTTGAAAAAAAGAATGAAAATTCCCCAACCTCTAACAGGATCTAAGTAAGGT
This sequence comes from Saccostrea cuccullata, assembly GCF_032062105.1. Lineage (NCBI taxonomy): Eukaryota > Metazoa > Mollusca > Bivalvia > Ostreida > Ostreidae > Saccostrea > Saccostrea cuccullata. Next base: position 1,133 of record NW_026925151.1, read on the forward strand.
GAAAATAACCAACATTATCAGCAATTCAAATGGGTTACTTGTACTCAAAGGAATCGTTGACACCCATCAACACCATTCAGAATGAAAGTTCATGGTACTCGGACATTGGAGATTGTCTGAAATATTATTTCAAGATGGAGAAAAAAGGACAAACGTTTCCACCTCATTATTGTCCTACAGAGTACTTGTATTGTCGCATCCCCTTTTCCCAGATTAAAGACTCGGTGGAAAAGAAAGGGCATTTGTTGACTCGAGTGATTGAGGACCGATCATCAGAAGACGAAGAAGAAGAAGAAATAGATGTGTAAATCATTGAATAAATGTTTGAATTTTTAAAAAAGTGTTGTTATAAATACAAGGGTCTTAAGGTCTAGAGTCTCAAATCTTAGATTGAACATGGCCGAGAGCAGTGGGTTTTACATGACCTTACCCAGTGATGGGTCTATGTCCTCTTTTTCTAGCAATACGACCGCTCAATTTAAAACCTTATTACCACAAACAGTCGATTTAACCGACGGAGAATGGGAAGTGGCTTTAACAGAAATGATGTATCCCAATTCATTGAAAAACATTACAGAAAAGGAGGCTTATTTTGACATCCTGGTTCCTGAGGCTTTTGCTCGCCATATCAAAAACCCCAATGTTTATGGCAGATTTAAAAAGAAAACCTTTGACCCAATGCCATTACGTCAATGTCCTGTACTGCTCGATTGGGCCCATACTAAACGGCCTCAACTGGTTGAACTAGATAGCAAGATGGAAATTAGAAGAATTCACTTCAGATCCGGGCCTTACGTTCACCCCAAGGCCTTAACAGAGGAAATAAGTCTAGGACTAGAGAGATGATTGAGAAAAATATGGAAAACCGTTGGTCATCCAGATGAAGAAAATTTTGTGAAATTAGTATATTACGAGACCTATGATCGAGTGATGTATCAAATTAATGGAAAAAATCTTACTCCCTTATGCATTCGTTTCCCCACATCCCTAGCTTATAAGCTAGGCATGGACAGTCAGAAAGTCATTCTTCAGAACGATACAGAAAACATGACCAAATGGATCAACATTAGTTACTTGGAAACAAAACTGTGGATTTATATGAAAATCTGAAATCCATGTATGTCTATTGTGACTTGATTCAACCCCAGACGGTAGGCTCCAATGCCTTGAAACTCTTAAGAGTGGTGCCTTGTACATTTCATTTGGAGGATTCAAAACAAGCCAAATGGGAACCCATTCGAGCGGAATATTTAAAACTAAGTAAAAAACATTTCGATACCATTGAGATTCACATCATGACTCCTTTAGGACAACCCATGCCTTTTTTAAGTGGTAAATCAGTGGTGAAACTTCATTTCAGAAAAGTATACTGAGATGAGTGTACCCTTATTGTGTTCCATCTTATTGGGCGTGATGGCTTGTCTGGTCTGCTGTCTGTATTGTATTCAGCCCTAAAAAGGGTATAAAAGGAAGTCCCAAGAGGATATAAAGGTCAGTTGAACAAGAGACATGAACCATGCAGTATCATCCCGGATTACTGAGACAAAGAGGACACGGACAGTTTGTCTATCATAAAGGGTTATTACGTCAAAAAGGACACGGTTTTTTAGGATCCCTATTTAAAGTAGCAGCTCCTTTAGTCAGCAATCTAGTAGGAGGATTATTGGGTCAACAACAAGCCCCCCACCACCACCACCACCACCACCACCACCAGAAAGAGGGGAAGGATTTTTTACTGATTTACTGAAAACGGGAGCTCCTTGACTGCCTGCAAAACTATACAAAATAAGAGGGGTCAAAAAGGTAAGAGCCTTGAAAAATACTTCGGGAATGGTGAAACAAAGAATGAATCTAGGAGGTACTAAGAACAGAAGAAGAAGAAAGAGAATGAAAAAACAGAGAGGATCGGGAATGGTGATTAGAATAACAAGAAGAAAAAGAAGACGACAGAGAGGCCCTTGAAAACGGGGGCTCCTTGACTGCTGCTGCTAGAACGGGATTAGACGTATTAGAAAATAAGAGATCTTTAAAAGACGCAGTCAAAACTTCACGGAGCCTTGAAAAATACTTCGGGAATGGTGCTCTAAAAGAAGTACTGTCGAGACTGTAATGGTTTGTACTTATCAAAAACCAGACTATTTTATGTATCTTTGTGTAGTCTACTTGTGTGCCAACTTATTTTGAGATACTAAAACTGTAGAAGGATTAGGGTTTTAAAGGAGTTTCACAGAAAATTCTATTTTTAGTAACCATGAAAAACCGATGCACTATTCTATGGGTAGTCTACTTGTGTGCCAAGTTATATTGAAATGACCAAAACTGTGATTAATTTCACATAAAATTCTATTTTTAGTAACCATGGCAACAACGTTCATTAAAATCAAAAACCGAAGCACTATTCTATGTATCTTAGTGTAGTCTACCTGTGTGCCAAGTAATATTGAAATCGGACCAAAACTGTAGAAGGAGTAGCATTTTAAAGGAATTTCACAGAGAATATTTTTTTTAGTAACCATGACAACACCATTCACCGAAATCAAAAACAGATGAAATGTATCAGTGTAGTCTACTTGTGTGCCAAGTTATATTGAAATCAGACCAAAACTGTAGAAGAAGTAGCGTTTTAAAGGCTATTTTTAGTAACCATGGCAACACCGTTCATCGAAATCAAAAACCGATGCACTATTCTATGTATCTTAGTGTAGTCTACTTGTGTGCCAAGTTATATTGAAATCAGACCAAAACTGTAGAAGGAGTAGCGTTTTTAAGGAATTTCACAGAAAATTCTATTTTTTGTAACCATGGCAACACCGTTCAACGAAATTAAAAACCGATGCACTATTCTATGTATTTTAGTATAGTCTACTTGTGTGCCAAGTAATATTGAAATCAGACTAAAATTGTAGGAGGAGTAGTGTTTTGAAAAATTGTTTACAGACAGACGGACGGACGCCGGACGCATTACTATCGCATAAGCTTTTCTGGTCTCTAGAGCTAAAAACCTGTACACAGAATTATGTATCTTAGTGTAGTCTACTTGTGTGCCAAGTTATATTGAAATCAGACCAAAACTGTAGGAGGAATAGCATTTTGAATGTTTTTCAAAGAAATTTCTATTTTTAGTAACAACAGCAACACCGTTCTTTGAAATGAAAAAATGATATACAGGATTATGTATCTTAGTGTAGTCTGCTTGTGTGCCAAGTTATATTGAAATCAGACCAAAACTGTAGGAAGTGTAGCATTTTGAAAGTATTTTTTTAAATTCTATTTTTAGTAACAACGGCAACATCGTTCATCGAAATCAAAAACCGATATATAGAATTATGTATCTTAGTGTAGTCTACTTGTGTGCCAAGTTATATTGAAATCAGACCAAAACTGTAGGAGGAGTAGCATTTTGAATGATTTTCACAAAAATTTATATTTTTAGTAACAACGGCAACACCGTTCATCGAAATCAAAAACCGATATATAGAATTATGTATATTAGTATATTCTACATGTGTGCCAAGTTATATTGAAATCAAACCAAAACTGTAGGAGGAGTAGCATTTTGAATGATTTTCACAAAAATTTCTATTTTTAGTAACCACGGCAACACCGTTCATCGAAATCAAAAACCGATACACAGAATTATGTATCTTAGTTTAGTCTACTTGTGTGCCAAGTTATACTGAAATCAGACCAAAACTGTAGGAGGAGTAGCATTTTGAATGATTTTCACGAAAAAATTCTATTTTTAGTAACAACGGACACACTGTTCATCGAAATCAAAAACCAATACAAAAAGAGTACTGTCTTTAGTTGGTCTACTTGTGTGCCAAGTTATATTGAAATCAGACCAAAACTCTAGGAGGAGTGACGTTTTGAAAACTGTTTACAGACGGACAGACAGACAGACAGACGGACGGACGACGGACGCATTACATGATCGCATAAGCTCTTCGTGGTCTACTAACAGGTGGAGGTTAAAAAAAAGACCCCTATGTTAGCCCGAGGAGGTCCTAAGAGAAAAAGGAAAACGCAAGGAGGAATTCCTAAAAGTAAACGTTCTTTAGATGTGTTTGACTGAGAGAGAGAGAGTATAAATAGGCCAGTCCAGGGAACAGAAGGTTCATTGTGAAAACTGAATCCAAGTAGAACACATCATGTCACAGCCCGATTCCTGTGCGTGTGGGATGAAACAATTTACAATTGTTCCAAGTCCCTCCGACTAATATTGCTTTAGAAGACTCAAAATGGGAAGAATATTACCCCATTTCCAGTACTTTAGATTCGGAGACCGCTCCTATCGAATTTGAAATTAAAGGACAAGGAGATCACTATCTGGATTTATTCCTCAAACTTATCTTCAATTGGTATGTAAATTTACCAAAGACGATGGAAGTAATCTGACTGGGGCGAACAGCACTTCGAGTCCAGTGAATAATATCTTACATTCCATGTTTACGGAAATCGATGTCAGTCTGAATGGAAAAATAGTGACCCCGGGCACGGATACTTATCCTTACAAAGCTTATCTGGAGAAATTATTGTCCTACCAACCCAGAACTTTAAAGACACAGACCAGGGCCTGTAGTCTGTGGGAAAAAGATACAGCAGGACACATGGACGAAGTGGGGATAGAGGACCTTGGTGTAGCTCAAAATAAAACCTTTACTGTAACTAAAGGTGTAAGTACCGACACGGTGACCATTAACGAACCCATCCTCACAGCGTTACCGGCCAATTCTAAAAACGAAGGATTCAGAAACGTCACCAAGCTATTGCTGGATGATAAGAAAATCAGTTTGCTGGATCGTTTACATCTGGATTTGTTTCAACAAGATCGATTTCTACCTAATGGAGTGGACGTCCGTTTGCGCTTTAATCGAGCTAGAAGCTAGACCTACTTTCTACATGATGATCAAAGGAGGAAGTACAGGAAAAGTGAAAATTTTGAGTATGGTCTTGTGGGTGAGAAAAGTCAAACCCACAGCAGTCATGATGAATGCCATTAATCAGAGTTTGAATACCCACAGAGCCAAATATCCCTTGAGAAGAGTGGAAGTAAAAACCTTTACCATTGGCTCAGGAACTCAGTCTTAAGATTACGGATCATCTGTTTCAAGGTCAGATGCCTAAACGTCTGATTTTAGGCTTTGTGGAGAATGCGGCCTTTAACGGAGATAAAACTAAAAATCCCTTTCATTTCCAAAACTGGGATCAAGAAATTAGACGTCAGTATCAACGGACCGGAGAGACCATGAGTACTCGTTGTTTTGAGCCTCATTTCAACGACGATTTATATCTGAGATCCTATCTCAGTCTGTATCAAGCCCTGGGAAAATTAGGAGAAGATTGGGCTCCGGACATCACCCTAGAAGAGTATAAAAGCGGCTACACTCTATGGGGCTGGGATTTCACTAAAGATCAAGAAGCGCAATCGGATAAATTCCACATCATGGAAACAGGAAATCTGAGAGTAGAAGTGTAGTTTACCAACAATACGGCTACCACCATCAATTGTGTGGTGTATGCAGAATTCGATAACCTATTAGAAATTAACAAACAGAGAGAAGTGAGCATTGATTACTAAAAATGGATACGGGACAATTGAGAGAAGTCTTATCCAGAGAATTCAAGAGTTCTTTTGGGGGCGTGTATCCTGTAGATTTATTACCGGATCAATTAAGACCTGGAGAAAAAGCTGTCGTGGTCAATATATATATATATATATATATATATATATATATATATATATATATATATATATATATATATATATATATATATATATATATATATATACTCTAATCAATTAAATGTCATTTTGTAAAATGTATTTTCAGCTCTACTGGTCAGAGACCAGAAGAACTTATGCGAATAGTAATGCGTCCGTCGTCCGTCCGTCTGTCTGTTGTCTGTCTGTAAACAATTTTTCAAAATGCTACTCCTCCTACAGTTTTGGTCTGATTTCAGATAACTTGGCACACAAGTAGACTACACTTAGAATACATAATTTCTGTGTATCGATTTTTGATTTCGATGAATGGTGTTGCCGTGGTTACTAAAAATAGAAATTTCTGTGAAATTCTTTCAAAATGCTACTCCTCCTACAGTTTTAGTCTGATTTCAATATAACTTGGCACAAAAGCAGACTACACTAAGATACATAATTCTGTGTATTGGTTTTTGCTTTCGATGAACGGTGTTGTCAAGGTTACTAAAAATAGAAATTTCTGTGAAATTATTTCAAAATGCTACTCCTCCTACAGTTTTAGTGTGATTTCAATATAACTTGGCACAAAAGTAGACTACACTAAGATACATAATTCTGTGCATCGGTTTTTGATTTCGATGAACGGTGTTGCCGTGGTTACTAAAAATAGAAATTTCTGTGAAATTCTTTCAAAATGCTATTCCTCCTACAGTTTTAGTCAGATTTCAATATAAGGCCATTCAAAATTTTTTCTACGTTTAGCGTCTTCGTGCGCCTTGGTTTTTGACACCCCATGTCCAGAAAAAACAACAGAATCAGGAGTCCAAAAATCAATTTATTCAGGTCAAAATTTGTGATTTCTGGCGAGATCTCTAAAATATTTGTATAATATTTCATTAATGGAATACTTTCAGTATTTAATGCCTTGATTTTGCTGAAGAAAATAACTTTCTTTCAGAAAAATAGATAAATGAAATCAAATCTTTTGAAATACGTCATTCTTGTTACTATAAGATATAACGGCGTTTTTTTTTGACTTGTGCGTTTTTTGCGAGTAGGTAGCTAGGTTTTTGAAAGATGGGTGGACGCTAAACAGAGAAAAAACTTGAAATGGCTAACTTGGCACAAAAGCAGACACTAAGATACATAATTCTGTGTATCGGATTTTGCTTTCGATGAACGGTGTTGCCGTGGTTACTAAAAATAGAAATTTCTGTGAAATTCTTTCAAAATGCTACTCCTCCTACAGTTTTAGTCTGATTTCAATATAACTTGGCACACAAGTAGACTACACTAAGATACACAATTCTGTGTATCGGTTTTTGATTTCGATGAACGGTGTTGCCGTGGTTACTAAAAATAGAAATTTCTGTGAAATTCTTTCAAAATGCTACTCCTCCTACAGTTTTAGTCTGATTTCAATATAACTTGGCACACAAGTAGACTACACTAAGATACATAATTCTGTATATCGGTTTTTGATTTCGATGAACGGTGTTGCCGTGGTTACTAAAAATAGAAATTTCTGTGAAATTCTTTCAAAATGCTACTCCTCCTACAGTTTTAGTCTGATTTCAATATAACTTGGCACACAAGTAGACACACTAAGATACACAATTCTGTGTATCGGCTTTTGATTTCGATGAACGGTGTTGCCGTGGTTACTAAAAATAGAAATTTCTGTGAAATTCTTTCAAAATGCTACTCCTCCTACAGTTTTAGTCTGATTTCAATATAACTTGGCACACAAGTAGACTACACTAAGATACACCATTCTGTGTATCGGTTTTTGATTTCGTTGAACGGTGTTGCCGTGGTTACTAAAAATAGAAATTTCTGTGAAATTCTTTCAAAATGCTACTCCTCCTACAGTTTTAGTCTGATTTCAATATAACTTGGCACAAAAGTAGACTACACTAAGATACATAATTCTGTGTATCGGTTTTTGATTTCGATGAACAGTGTTGCCGTGGTTACTAAAAATAGAAATTTCTGTGAAATTCTTTCAAAATGCTACTCCAAATTCAATTTTAGTTTGATTATAATATAAATGTGGCATGCAAGTAAACTGCACTAAGAACATAAAGAGACTTAATCAAGGATCATTCTATTTATTGCTCTTGTAAAGTTCCAATTCCCAACTGCTTAAATACTTTTCTCTTCCTTTGCTATAAGTACAAACCAGTAGAGCTTCAGTCTCGACAGAGACTTCTGGTTTAAGACAGATTTATTTAGGATAGACTTTAAATGATGATAGGAGAGCAGGCCATACTTTAAGCACATGACAAAAACATTTTCTCAAATTACACAGAACTGGGTTATTTAGCATAGCTGACATTAAACATATAGGTGAGCGATAACATAATCACAATTATAAACAATGTGAAACAACTTTAAACGACCTACAAGGTGGATTACAAGCCTTTTTCACTGGGGTAAAATCTTGTCGAAATTCGCCATGGCCGCCGAACCCGAACCCGACTGTATAAAGATGAAGTCATACAATAACATAACACTGATGTAGTATTACATGATTTTTTAAATTTTATTTCTTAAAAACTATAAGGGGAGTTTACCACACAAAAAAAATTAATAAGAAAAAAAAATTTAAAGTTATTTTAAAAAAGTTAAAAGTTAAAAAATTTAAAGTTAAAAAAAAATTTATAAGTTATTAAAAAAAAAAAAAGTTATAAAATTTAAAAAAAAGTGACCTGGTGTTATAACTTGAGAGAAACACACACAATGTTTCTTGTTTTTACCCACTGTATAAGGTAATCTTTTCTTGTTTACCCACTGTATAAGGTACTCTTTTCTTTTTTGAACACACACAACCGTTTCGTTTCTTTGACTGTATTTTTAAAAAGATCATTTTTTTTCTAAGATACAATCGTTTCTTTGACTGTATTTTAGAAAAAAAAAAGAAAATCTTTTTTTTCTAAGACACACAGAACGTTTCTTTTTTGACTGTACAGAAGGCATCTTTTCGAAACAATTGGGCAGCCCTTAAAAGGGCTTTTTTTTGTTATTTTTTGGTTTTTTAATTTTTTTTAGTTTTTTTTTTTTACATTATGGTTTCAGGTTGCGTCCCCCGGTATCTTCTAGTGGCTTAGCAAATGATGTACCACATGCCTCCCTTGAATAGCATCCTCGTCGAGACTCTCCTCGTCTCCGTCCCTCTGCCCCACGGGCTGTATAACTGCCTGGGAATTACGACATAAGGGGCATGGTAGACCCCGCTCGATCAGTCTAGCAGCACACAAAATACAGGCTGGACGCTGGAGACAGCGACTGCATAGGAAATTGTTTGGCTCCTCGTCCGCTAAACACAGAGAGCATAGAATCTCCCGGGTGGGGGCGGAAATCCCCCAGGGGGGTTGGCGAAGCGGGTCTGGGTGGCGGTGGTGGTGGAGAGCGGGGCGCTCTCGTCTGTAAGGGTGGGGCCTGCCTCCTCGGTTGGTATTAATCGACATATACATTCTCATGATCTCACGCTGGTTGTCCAGTCGCCTGACGATCATCACGGTCTCAATAACTATCCCTGGTATGAGATATAAATCTTCGTACAAAAAATTTCCAGACATCTTTTCTTCTTTCTTCTTCTATTCTCTCTCTGTTCAATGGAATCAGTCACGAAAGAATGATGCTGAATACCCGGAAGCGTTGGTATTTATAAACAATAGCAGACGATATTCAAATATAGCGGCAAAAACATGGAAAATGGAAAAACCAATCATGTGATCAAATGTGATTGGCTAACACAAAAAAATCGCTTTTGATCATGTGATCAAAAAAAGCCCCAGCACCGTGACAAAGCAAAATTGAAGGGGGAAAGGCCGAACCCGAGTGTATATTTGACGTCATACAATAACATAACACTGATGTAGTATTACAAGATTTTTATTTCTTAAAAACTAACAAAGCTTCTAACTGTCGAATTCTCCTCCGAAATCGTATGCGATCCGCTACTAACTGCATCCAGGGACTTCTCCGGTCTTCGGGGGGTAATTCGTAGATTTGATTGAGGCTGGTATTAAAAGTCACTGATTTCCTAGCCTGTGTGAAATTTCCAGGTATTTCATTCCGTATTGAATACATACTTTCTCCATCGCATCTATGTCCTGCCACAGTAAAATCACTTTGGCCGCTTGGGGATGGGTCAGGAAACTGTAAAGGGTTTCCGAAATAACGGGTCAGGTTCAGTCCGTACCATTTCTGGGGAAGAATTGTTTTCATATTTCGACATAGAAAATGTATGGTAGCTAGTCTCTCCATGGTCGTCGCATGATGTGATAAGGCTAGGCATTGTAACCACAAATCCTGAGGGGTTTCCATGATAGTGCTCGCTTCCTGAAATACTTGTTCTGCCTCCGGGGGTAGAGATTCTTGGTGGTTTTTGTGCCCATCGTATTAAACAATCATACCCATTTAAAATCAGAGAGTGAGTGTGTATCAGGGTTGACATGATAGTCGATTGTGAAGAAAGGATCAGACTTTTCTTCTCATTTATACCCCCAGTATAAAACGTAGGTAAAGTATAACTTGAATCGCTGCCAAGTATTACCTGTGTAGTCAGGTAGGTCTATCGTATATTTTTTGCACACGGCCCCCTTACAGATGATGCAACAGGTGTAAAAAAGATGATGCAACAGGTATAAAAAAGATGATACAACAGGTATAAAAAAGATTATGCAACAGATATAAAAAGATGATGCAACAGATAGGTAAATAAAGCGGAGCTGGGAGTACCCTGAGCTTATTATTTACCAATCATGACTTTTGTGTGGAGAATGATGTATTTGTTCGAGGTAGAAAAGAAAATATGCCATCACTGTCATGAGGAGATGAAAGATATAGCAAAATACGACGGCTACAACGATGCGGGAGAAGTTGTTGATTGGTACTGGGGATGTGGTATATGTAGAGAACCTATACCTCACTGGGTGATAGAAGATCCCCCTTCTTTAGAGGAATGTGGGTGTAGTTGGTGTGTAAAATATTTCCTATGGAAAAATGGGGTAGACCATATGATACCACCTTGTGCTAAGTTTACCAGAAACAGAGAGATCTAGAGATGTCCCACCTGTTGGGGAAGCAAAAGACAGAAGGTAGATGGAAATGCAAACAATGCGGTCAGTATCCCTGTTGTAAAAATGTATAGAGAAGTTCACAGTGACCTGCTACAGAAATTGTGCCTTATGTCGATACAATGGACATTAAAATCATTTTTTGTATTTTATTTGAATAAAATTGCTGTGTTCTTGTTTCTATTGTGTGTTATTGTTTTTTTCCGTTTTCGGAAAATCACTGTGAATGAATGACGTCATAATCACATTCTTAACTTAATGCCCAAAATCGTAGTAGCAGCGTATAGTATATAATGTAAATTCACACCCCGTATTTCATGTAATTAATTGAAACCCACCTTAGCCCCCCTAGGGTAGGGTTAGGGCTGTACTAAGTTCAACACCTCCCCATCCCCCAGACCCCCCCAAATTCCTGCAGCTCTTGAACCCCCATCCCCCCAGCCCCAAAAGTGCACTCCGTTGAACCCCCATCCCCCCAGCCCCAAAAGTGCACTCATTGACCCCCCCCCATCCAGACGCCTTATACTACTAATCGCCGGTCTTAGAAATATGAAGAGGAGAAAACAACTGTGAAAATGCAGATACTTTTTTCCAAATCGACATGTTCATTATTTGTTTGCATATTTTGAGCAAAATCTATTCATATATCTAAAATATGTTGTTATTTTTCTGAAAAATAAAATTTTTCATGAGGTCCATGGGTTTTTTTTAAAATTGAATTTCGAATTATTCTACAAAGAAATAATGTAAAAAGTGATAAAACTTAATTAGTTGATTATCATTTAGCGTAATTATTCATTTTTATTGCTATATTCTTTTTGTCCGTCGTCGTACGACGTTCGTAAACTTTTGAACATTTTAGCTTCTTCTCTGGAACCACTCTACTAATTTCAACCAAATTTGGTATACAGCATCTATGAGTTAAGGGGAACAAAAATTGTGATTTTCATGCTCCCTGCCCCTCTTGGGCCTGAGGGGTGGGGCCAAAGCCACCAAAATTAATGCAATCTTTAAAAATCTTCTTCTTTACTTCTGGACATCAAGCAGTCAAACTGTTTACATGATTGTAATCAGCATTGAGTCCTTTACCAGAATTGTGAAATTCATGACCCCAGGGTCAGGGATTCTAGTGCTAGGGCGGGACTATATTGATTATATAGTGAAAATGCATTATTTCTTTGAAAATCTTCTTCTCTGTTCCTGTGTATTAAATAAACTAAGTACATAGTTATGATGAGTAAGAGTGCCTCTACCAAAATTGTGAATTTTATGACCCCAGGGTCAGGGGTTCTGGTGTTAGGGCGGGGTTCTATTGTTATAGAGTGAAAATGCATTATTTCTTTGAAAATCTTCTTCTCTGCTCCTGTGTATTAAATAAACTAACCAAGTACATAGTTATGATGAGGAAGAGTTCCTCTACCAAAATTGTGAATTTTATGGCCCCAGGGTCAAGGGTTCTGGTGTTAGGGCGGGGCTCTATTGATTATAGAGTGAAAATGCATTATTTCTTTGAAAATCTTCTTCTCTGCTCCTGTGTATTAAATAAACTAACTAAGTTCATAGTTACGATGTGCAAGGGCAATTTCAGAAATATGAATTTCAAGGCCTCTTGGTCAGGGATACCAAGGGGGGCTCTACTTATATACTAAAAATGAATTGTTTTAAATATGCTCCTTGATATTAATCAAAAATTTTTTATAAGCAAGTGTGCATTTTCAAAAATTGTGCAATGTGTAGACCTAGGGTCAGGGGCACTTCTGATTTTTTCTGAATATTACTAATCAGTTGAAATGCATGTTTTGTTTCCCTTCCCTGCCTATGGGTATTAAGTAAACAAACTAAGCAATTGCTAAGTGTATAGTTATGATGAGCAATGGTGCCTCTTTCAAAATTGTGAATGCCATAGCATCTAGCTTAAAATGTGAACCAAATTCAATCAATTAAAAGTTGATGCATGATGCTCAGGTGACCCATAAGGTCCATAGGCCTCTTGTTTAAAAATGTTTTCGTCGGTTTACTTCATTTGCCTCTTAGCCGTTTTACGCCGGTCATTATTACGCCGGCGCAATTCGGCGTACGCCGATCAGTGACAAATGAAATTGGCCCTAATATAAATAATTTAGTGCATCGGTTTTTGATTTTCTATGAACGATGTTGCCATGGTTACTAAAAATAGAAATTTCTGTTAAATTCCTTTAAAACATACTTCCCCTACAGTTTTGATCTGATTTCAATATGAGCTGACAAACAAGTACACTACACTTAGATACTTAATTTATAACATCGGTTTTGATTTTGATGAACGATGTTGCCATGGTTACTAAAAATAGATTTCTCTGTGAAATTCCTTTAAAACGGTACTCCTACTACAGTTTTGGTCTTATTTCAGAATAACTTGGCACACAAATAGACTACACTAAGATACATAATTTAGTGCATTAGTTTTTGATGTCGATGAACGGTGTTGCCATGGTCACTAAAAATAGACATTTCTTGGAAATACTTTTAAAATGCTATTTCTACAACATTTCAGATCTGATTTCAATTTATTTTGGCACACAAGTAACCCCAAAAAGAGATTTAATCAAGGATCATTATTAAATTTATTGCTGTTGTAAAGTTTTAAGTCTCGATGGCTACTTTTCTCTTCCTTTGTTAAAAATACAAATCAGTAGAGCTACAGTCTCGTCAGAGACTTCTGGTTACTTAAATAATGTTGTTTTTTCATGTCAAAGGCAGCACATGTATTTGATACTGTTCATGTTCAATTTTGAGTATTAAACAACTTCACTTTCGTGCACAAAAAGGGGGTTTCATGTCACTTTATCCACTGTGTTGATATGCAACATTTTTTGTATCCAAGTTTATAAACGAAATAAATGATTTTACCTAGACTATTTTTATTTTCACATGAAACATATGGAGATAACGACCAGTATTCAAGATCAAAAGTCTATAAAACAATATATACTAGAGGTACTGTGAGCAATGAGCTCACTAAATGATACCCCCGCCTCCCATATAAAGATAATGGCAGTGTCCATGTTTTGCAAAAATAGGAGGTCTCAATGGCAATATGTAATAAAGATTTTGTGAAAGTTTTATCTAATTTCATTCAGTGGTATGAGAGGAGTTGCGGATAAGAGATGGGTACCGGTACCCCAAAGCGTAACAGACGGACGGACATACCGATTACTATATACCCTCCCGCTTTTAAAGCGGGGGGTATCGATACAATTTACCCTCCCGCATTTCAAGCGGTGGGTATTAATAGGAGAAGAGGAAACATGGACCTCCAAAACATCAGAGGTGGGATCAGGTGCCATGAAGGAGTGAGCATCACCTGCCGACTGGTCACACCCGCCGTGTGTTCATTGTCATGGTCGGAAAATCCGTCGTCAATTCTGTGTATAATAGATGGACTAACAATTAGTTTGAAAAACGTCAGTCAGATTTTGACCCAATGATAATCTGCTGACAAAGTCACTGTATCATCCATAAAACTAACGAAATGATGACTTTAAACGAGACTGCTGATATTCTTTTTCCATCAACTTGTTTGTCAATAACGCACCTCGTTTTAAAAATTGTTCATACGTAGAGCATGCTCTTGCGTATTTAATCAACTGAGCTGTATAAACTCCCTACGCAGGTAATGAAGGTTTATTTCTGCATAAGTAAGGGAAATTGACGATAGAAAAGTTAAAGTCATCACGGGGTAGTTTGTCCATTATTTATACACCCGATCATGACAAGGAGCACACGGCGGGTATGACCGGTCAGCAGGGGATACTCACTCCTCAATGGCACCTGATTCCATTTCTGATGTTTTAGAGGTACATGTTTGCTCTGCTCCTATTTTGTATTGTTTTATGGACTTTGATGTTGAATACTGTTCGTTATTTCCATATCCTTCATTTAAGAGGTCTATCAATATCTGTAGTTTCAGAACTTCATATGACCAAAATTGTTTCTTATTTACTTTTGTCTAAAATTGGATAAGGCAACCATTTCAAATGCTGTCTCACTGTCAAGTTTTCGTAAAATATCGATAAATATTTTATATTAAAAGGATTTTCATACATGTATATACAAGAATAAGCAGTCAAATATCCATTTTTTTATTTGGTTTATAATAATTTAATAATTCTTCAAATCTGGGGAAGGGGATTCAACCCCAAATCTGAGCATCCTCCTTTTTCCATCAGCGGGTGACACAAATTCTCGGCTTGTTAATTTTGTTTTATTGATCATACACACAATTGATCTACTGATTTTCATGTATGTTAATGAAAAATCTATTTTTCAGCATGGAAATGCTCAGCATAACAATCTCAATATTAATCCATTTTGATCTTTATTTGAAACTGATTTTAACTGAATCAATAGCTTAATGTAGAAAACTTATAAAGTAACTTACATTTAGAACATTCAATTAAGAAAGTAGATTGCTTTGATCAGTGTGTATATTGTGCCAAGCATGAATGCGATAGAATTAAAATCCTTGAAATAGATGTGCTGGATGATTCTTTTCACAACATCTCTTCATCGGGCTTTAAAAACTGGGAAAATAATTATCTGGCAAAATATTTCGTTTAGCGTATCAGTTCTCCTATAGGTACGATATAATGTTTTTAAATTTAAAACGAAAAGAATCGAGAGGAGAAGCCCTTTCGCATTTAATACTTTATGCAAGAGGTCGAAATTTCATTGACTGGTTTCAAATTTAATCCATCATAAATTGAACATAAAAAATTTCGTCAGGGTATACAAGTTCTGTACTTTTTTTCTTTCTATAGAGCACTTGCAGTATAATCTGAATATATGATATACCTATACTTAAATGTTTACCAGTTCAAAACTTATGTTAAAGGAGTGCAATAAAAGATATGAGTAA
The DNA here is from genome assembly GCF_032062105.1 of Saccostrea cuccullata. Lineage (NCBI taxonomy): Eukaryota > Metazoa > Mollusca > Bivalvia > Ostreida > Ostreidae > Saccostrea > Saccostrea cuccullata. Next base: position 16,818 of record NW_026925151.1, read on the forward strand.
GAGTGTATAAAAAATTAACTGAGGGAAAGATTCTCACATGAATTAAAGCAATATCGGGAGAAGAAAATGCGATGGAACGAATGTAAATAAGCAAAGTATAACTTGAATATATATACGAAAGAGCTAACCTAATCATATCACGTATGAATACAACACCCAAAGAGGAAGGAAAAGGAGAAGGATAGATGGGTTGTGTTTTTAACTCGGGTCTTCGACGCAGTTACAAAAGACTATTTATTGGTTTTAAAATAACTTTGATGATAAAAAAATCGAGATACAAGAGCAAACCTAGTTCTAACAAAAACCTGAATTAGAAACTCTATTGTCAACAATGAGGATTCAACAAGGTCTACGTATGTTATAAGGCCTATTAGTTTTATCTGTCGTAACCAGGTTTAATTCGAATTGGATTTTTCCAGTAGTTTTCAAGCGGGATAATCTGCGATTGTGATTTTTCTCCTCAATGGCCGGAAGTACCTCGAAACTGCGTTAATGGACTTCCTTTCAAAGCGATGTGGCTAGAACTGAAGAAAAGCATAGCAGTAGATTACGTATTGACGTTCGAATAAAGCAATTTTTATGCAAATCATTGAATGAATTACGCTTTTGTTCAGTGGTACATATTTTTTTTTTAAATATGGAATCGATAACTCAAGTAGACGATGATTTTGCTTTACCTACCCTGTGCTATTATTGTCAGCCTGAATAGAAATGCATAAATCATTGTAGGGTCTGTCTAAAGAAACTGTCGATAATCGAATTCAATTTAATGATGTAAGATGCTAGAATAATTTCATTATAAATTCACATTTTGGTTGCAAGAAACGTTAACGACTGATAATTCACGAGAAGCTACAGGTAATCTCTTATCCAAAGGAAATTCTTAATACCGGTAATACGAAAAAGAACTAATGTACATGAAACACTGATTTTCAACTTTTTGAATATAATTCAAGTATAAGAAAAAATTTACTTTCCATACGATTAAAGATATTAATCGCTTTTTTATTGAGTTATATAATGTTAATGGTCTATGTGAAAGGTAAAAATTATCGTACACAGGAGTAAATAATGCCCTCTTAATCATTACGGTCTCACGATAGTAGCAAGTAAGCGATCGGAAATAAAATCTTCTCTAACCCCAATAATCAATGCTCGATGAAACGATGCTCTTCAAATATTTAGACTCGTAAAATAAATTATTTGTAAACAGACGCGACATCACATCTTTATTGCTCACAGATATTGATGAAGGGATGACTGTTGGGAAATTATTTTAATTGTGTTTGTGTTTGACTCCATTTGATAAGGCAACAACATTATACATGTACCATTAACGTTACTAAACCTATATAGTCAGGGAAGATTACTAGACCAAAGACTGAACTAGTTTCAATGGCCATAAGTACATCTTGTAATATGTATAACATTATTGATTTCAATGTCAAATTGATTGACTGGTTAAGCCTATTTGATTAATCAAGTAATATTTATTAATGACTTTAAGTATTCACAAAGCTGGAAAGTGTTAGATTAATCGTTGCATATGCAACCGTTATAGCTATATATATTTTAGTCATGATTTTGTAGAGAGCTGAAATTCTCTACTCCAGGCTTGTGTCCACTTATTAAAGTCAAGAGGTTTAATTTCACTATGAGCAGATTTAATTCGCGGAGATAGCGGATTCTCACCGTCGTGACTTCTTAGAGTGTCCAACATGTCCATAGCACTCTGAAGCCTGTAAGTTAATACGAGTTGTTTGTCCCTGGGCACAAAGGTCGGGAGACTCTGGGTACGAGACAACGACCTTGCCCGTCGCGCGGTATATGGCCTTTGTGGAATCTCCGAACCTGATGTTGAACGAGGTGTGCTAGAATGTAATGGGGTAAATGGATTCTTCCGCACATCAATCATAGAATTTTGGTGTGTAATCGTTGGCCTTTTTACATCCTTGATATCAATTGGTTGTTCGGGGGTCTTATTTCTCTTTAAAAATGGTTTAACCTCAGGCTGACTTGTGGAAATTTTTCCATAAACATTATCTTCATACCCCTTCATCATGGCAAACTGGGCTTCTGGGGACATAAATGAACTAAATCTGGGCTTTTTCGGCAATTCCTTTATAACTGTCATTTCACTTTGATCGTCAATTGAGGACAACTTTGTCTTCTGGAAAGCCATTTTCGCACGTACCAAGGAAGCTACTCTACCTCCAATTGCCTTGAAAGATCGTGGGGGTTGTGGTTGTTGGGAAGAGGATGGTAGATTTGCCATTATAGACGAACGGCGACGACTTAGTCCTGCTATTGACATTCTCCTACAGTCAAGCCTCGCTTCTGGAGAAAGAGGCGCTTCTTCTTCATTACTTGGGCTTAATTGTGAAATACTTTCTTTCCTTTCATCATCCCGGGACTTCTGACTTCTTAAGACCGGTCGATCGGGAGGAAAAAATCTCTGCGCTTCTTTAACCCTGGGCGAGAATGATTTGGGACTAAAGGGACTGCTCCTTGGAGACGTTATTTTCGGGCTTGATATTGTTTCCTCACTTTTCCGCAAATTTGGTATTGAACAGTTCATGCTTGATTATAACTTCCTTTCCAAAAAATACACATCCAGCATTTCACTGTAAATGTCGTTTAATCCTTCTTGTACACCACACACTAGCAATAAATCACTTCAAAACAAATTATACAGCAATCATGTAGATTCTTCTAGCTGCTGTATATTGACAAAAATCGAAGTAAAGTTGCATGGTCGGCAAACACTGGCCTTCAACAGGTACAACCTCATCATGTAGAAATTGATTATTGACGACTTGTCACACTGCTTTATATATACAGTCTAGATCAAGTGCAGGTATGAAGCATCCCGCCGAGATACAGGTAGAAAACGAGTTATCAGTGTTTCTATTGGTGGAAGATAATGAGAGTTTAGTGATTGACATGATGCAGTGAAAAGCTTTAAATGTCTGGTCGATTGCATTGAAATAGACTTCATATACCTGAGAATTTATTGTTGTTTATGTATTGATTTTTTATCAAGCATCCAAGTGTATTATTTTGGCGATTATGTGTATTGACGCGAGCGATGATTCAGGGAGTGTCTGCCTTTGAGACTAATAACCCAGATTTTGACGGTAATTATATGGAATGTTCGTGGATACCCGTGTTTGCATTACCTTGATAAAGCATGGCAGCTTCATTGCCGCCAAATTTTGTTAAATTATTAAAATTGAAATTTGATATTATAATACATATTTGGTATTATAAGAAGGAATAATTTTCCTGCTTTTTGACAAGGTCTTGACATTTTTCAATACCTCGATAAAGAGTAAGATCGGTCACTATGTCCTCCTTCAAATCAGTGAACTCAACATATTCTTGAATTTTCTTTTTGTCATCTATTCTACGACATGCCCCTGAAGGCAAAAAATATATATACCGCGTATATAAAACATTTTATATACGATTTGTATTGATTCTACGTAAGAAAGCTAATCAATGCACTAAATTATATATGTACAGAATGATGCTTGACATGTAAATAATCAAAATCCCAAATGTAAAGGATAAGTATATGTGATTTTATATGTCAACGTTAGTAACATTTTTTTGTGTTAAACAATAAAATATGTTCAAATCAAACATCTTTTTTTTTTATTCTGTTAGATGAAAATTATTGGAATCTTTTTCTATTTCGTATGTGTATATTTGTGATAAGACTTGCTCTTAGATCCCAAAAATCTCGGAGTTTGAACTACTTTGCAAAATGTATAACCTTGGTCAAAGTGTTGGTGCTTGGACCTTTGTTAATTGCTTTCCTAGTGACAATTCATTTCTACTATCATAGTTTTTGATCCCTGCACTTGACCTTGGAGTTTATTTGCATTCGAGAAATTAAACCTTCGCTATGACATGTCAGACGTGGGCATCAATGTTATACACACACACACCTGTTAAATCAAACTCTACCAAATATGTAGAAATTTAAGCCCAAAATCCCGACAAAAAAGATGTTCATGTTATAAGAAATATTTTCACTTATTCTCGCCCATTACTTAGCAAATTATACGTCTGATAGCCCGGTTTTCTGATGACAGAGTTATAGTTCTATAAAAGTGTTAAATAGTTCCGAAATATTCCTAGCTTGTTTTAGTTGTTAAAGTATGCTAAATGTATGCCGTTAACTTTTCTAAATTTGCGAGGGTCAGTGTTCGAGAGAAACCAAAAATCTGTTGGTTCTTTAGGACGTGATTTCGTGGTTAACACCTGTATTCAGACGATTCAATGAATAAATTTATTCTCAAAATAATTGTTCGCAGAGATGTAAATTCGCGGATAGGGGTTGACCAACGAACATTTGTCCCCTACGAACAATAAATTAAATGATTCCACAGTACACCACTTAATTATCTTGCTTAGATAGTCCTAGGATATATGCACCTTGAATAGTTCTGTAAAATGAACAATGAAATATGTTCTATAGAATTTGCACTGCTTGAAGATTTTTATCGATATATTATTCATTCTAATATTGTTATTATCTTGACATTTTTAAAAGACTTATTTTATACACATTGGCCCGGATGTGGTTTATTTACGATTATCGAGTGAAAGTTTTGGGTAATTCAGCGGTGATTTAATAAATTATTCAAGGATCTTCTCGAATGAAAATTATTTTCGTGTAAAAGAACCTTTTTTAAGTTGACATTTTTAAGGAATGAAAGCAGTTGTTGCATTAATATATTACCCATGAAATATAAGAATATAAAATGAAAAACTGATCATGATTTATCAATGCAGTGATATCCAATTACTCTTTCATCCAAATATTGAATGTTTACTGCATCTATCCCCCACGAGCACCATGTATAGTTCTGGAATGTATGTGGATATTTTCGAAGTCGGAAATTTGAAACCTGTTTGCAAAACAACACCTAGACGACAGCGCATATTTTCCCGATATGATCAATTTAATTCTTATTTTCTTCATTGCTCCTAGTGTTCCAAGTCAATGATCGGTCCTTTCATACTTCTTAAGGGGCTTTAACATGTTTTTCATTGATAAGTGAAAAAAAACATTGATGTTACAGCCAATGATTTCGATGATGATTTATTGCATAATTATTCAAATATGTTTGTGCATATTAATCATTATAAAGTTCATATATTCCTCTTTCATGCTTTATCTGTTGAGACCCTTTATGGCAATTATTTTTAAGAGTAATCATGTCAACACCTTTTATCGAAACTTGAAATCCTATTTATGTATTATAGTCTAATTTTCCTGTGTGAAATAAAAATCTATATATATACAGCTAGATACGTAAGTTTTTTCTAAAATTTCAAGGGATTTTTATTAAAGTAAATAAATATTCCATTACTTTAAACTTAATGAAGATTATAGGAGTTATCACTCATTGCCCCTTAGTATCTAAAAGCCGTTAAATACAGTAAAGCTCACGGGGACTTGAGAACCTTAGCAAAAGCGGGTCAGAGATACTACACCCCTACTAATGTGTTCGGAACCTTTTATTTTTTCGGTGTTCTGCAAAATATGAAACCCGATGAGTTCAGAGTAGCTCTAGCAGTGCCTCTGGCAAGAGTTAGCTAGACTACAGCGAGATAGGGTAAATTATTCACGGAAATGTGGCTAGGAAGTGACTAGCACGTGGAGACATGGTAAACAGAAAAGTTATGTAGCGTTTCAGTTTTCACCACCCTATAATATCTGTAGAATTGTACTTCAATTGATCTCTCTTGAATTCATTCAAACTTAAATAAGTATTCTCTATGATACAATTTTCTGCAGTGACTCTGCCGTGAATTAAAATTTCTTTTTGGACAAATATATTTCATGGGAACCGGGACTATATTTTTTGGCGTCAGATTAGCAAATAAGGCACCAACATGACTTTAACTGACCAATCAGCTGAATGAGAATTGCATTATGGGTTACCATACTTTTTTTTCCTCCGGAAACACTGCCTTGCCAATGATCCCCCCCTTTTTTTTAAATGTCATATAACATATACCACATGGCTTCTCGCGACTTTACCGGGACTATTTGCCCGTCGGTGACAGGAAAGCCCTGGAGTGCTATGTCTTCCTCTGCCTTCGGCTCAGGTGAGCTAAAACCTTTCACGGGACAATACTACAAATTTGAACATATCCTTACGTATCGAATGAACAATTCCTGAAACGAGGTAAATTATTGACAAACAAGTTTATGAAACAAGATGAGAAGTAGTCTCATCTAAGGTCATCATTTCATAAATTCTTTGGTCGCTACAATGACCTTGTCGGCGAATACAATTTATCATTGAGTCAAATGCTGACTGACGTTATTCATACTTATTGTTAGTCCATTATTTACACAAAGAATTGATGACGAATTTTTCCGGTATTTCCCGATCACGATAAGGAAGCTCGAGCACAAGGCCGGTGTGACCGGTCGGCAGGGGATACTCACTCCTCCATTACAAATGATCCCACTTTTTGGAGGTCCGTGTTTGTTCGGCTACTATTTTGTATTGGAGGTTTTAAAGTGTGGAAAAAATCAAATTAAAAATCTATTAAAAAGAACAAGAGGCCCATGGACCACATCGCTCACCAGAGAAACTTTGACCTTGCTGTTCTTTAACAGACCCCCCCCCCCCCTTGTAATACAAATTGTGACCAAGCCCTACCCCCATGGGTCATGATTTGGACATTTAATTACATCCCAAAACTTTCACATAAGTTTAGCTTTTGACCCAAAATTTTTGAGAAATTTTTAAAGATTTTTCCATAATTTTTTCAATTTTAAAAATTGGATTCCCCCTTATGGCCCGCCCTACCACCAGGGGTCATGATTTGGACAATTTAGAATTACACTACCCACATAAGTTTCAGCTTTTCTGGCCCAGTGGTTCCTGAGGAGAAATTTTTAAAATTTTTTTCCTATATATTTCTATGTAAAACTTGGGGGTTTCCCCTTTTTTGTCCCCGCCCTACATCCGGGGGTCATGAATTTTTAAAAATTTGGAATTTACACTACCCCAGGATGCTTCCACATAAATTTCAGCTTTTCTGGCCAAGTGGTTTTGAAAAATTTTTTAAAGACCCCACCCCATTTTTATTTTTTTTATCTCCCCTTGGAAGGGGACTTGGCCCTTGATTTTAACAATCCCAAATTCTCTTTACCCAAAGATGCTTTGTACCATGTTTGGTTAACTTCCCCAGTGGGTTTTGAGAAGAAGTTGAAAATGTGAAAAGTTTACAGACGGACGGACGGACGACGGACAACTGGTGATCAGAAAAGCTCACTTGAGCTTTCAGCTTAGGTGAGCTAAAAAATTTTGAGGATTTAGAAAACAATGTAGACCCCAAAGAAAAAACTAGTTACAGGAAAAAGGAAATAAACGAACTGTGTTGGACATGGTTTCAGGCTGGGACAAAAAGTAGGATATGTGCCTTTACCTCTCCTTCAGGAACAGGCGAAAAAAAATTTTAAATAAATAATTTTAAACTCAAGGGGGGTTGAATTTTAAAGGGGAAAAACATAACGTTTGTTTTGTTTAATGTGTGGGAAAGGGGGGGGCCAAACCAGAAACTGCCAGTGATTGGAAAGAAAAAAATGGTTATCTTAAAGGGATGACCCATAAAGAAATTTTTAACACAGACGAAACGGGGCTGTTTTGTTAAAAAACAGTAAAACTATGTAAAAAGGAAGGACTGCGTGGAGGAAAGAGATCAAACATATTTATAAAGCGAACGAATGCCTGTGAATTTTTATTCCCCCCCCCCCAAAATTAATATTTATCAGTAAAATTGGCACGTTCCTGTATGTATCCTTCCCGGAAATGAAACAAGCGCATCTGAAGTTGGGATTTTTTAAAAAATATGTCAAATGTTTCATAATAAACGTGAATTAATGAAACTGTTATTTTTTTAATCAAGTTTTTACCCGAAGTCTCTGTGAGACTGGAGCTCTACGTTTGAACTAATAACAAAGGAAGAGAAAAGAAGCCATTGCCATCAGACCAAATATGTAGTAGGAGTAGCATTTAAAAGAAATATCTCAGAAATTTTTTATTTTTAGAACCATTCAACATCATTTTTGGAAAAAAAACCCATATAAATCATGTATCTCAGTGAAATCTACTTGTGTGCCAAGTTGTATTGAAATCAACCAAGACTGTAGGAGGAGGAGTATTTTAAAGGAATTTCTTGGAAATTTATATTTTTATAAACCCTAAACCGTTCATGAAATCAAAAACCGATG
>NW_026925152.1:0-25024 GCF_032062105.1 Saccostrea cuccullata
AATTTTGTATTTACTCCCACCCTTTAAATTCAAAATTTAGAACATGACAGAAACATAAAAAATAATAATAATTGAATGATTTACGATCATTAACATTTTTTTTAAATAACAAGATAAACAGTAATCTGACTTTATTTTTCAAGAAGAGAAGATGTCACTACAATAGGAATTCTGGACATACCGGGGTTTGAGAACTTAGGAATAAATAGATTTGAGCAGATGTGTATTAACTTGCTTAACGACAAACTGCAGGGATACATTTTTGATCAAGTCATTGAGCATGAAAAGGACATTCACGGAGACGAAGATATGGATCCACACCTTTGGGACATTAAACTGGAAAATGATACTGTCGTTGACGTTTTTGAAAATAAGGTATTGTAAGCTCATCTATCTTTTATTTAATTTTTCCTATAATCAAGACACATATTGTCATGATGCAAATCATGATAAAATAAATAATTAAAACATTTCTAAACGTTTTCAACACGATTTAGGTCTCCTAACTTTGTTGTATTTTTAAATGCTATAAAACAGATGATAGGTATTTGGCAAATACTAAGTACAGAATCTTCACCACCCTATGGTCGAGACGTGCATTTAGTGACTAGATTGGAATGGAACCTCAGAGATTACACTCCCCAAATCATAGAGTTCAGCAAAGGTCGTTCATCGGAGTTTTGCATCAAACATTGCGCAGGGGAGGTAAAGATTTAATAAAGGCATATTGAAAACAAAATTCAATTGCTATTATTTTGATACCAGCCTTGTACTCTTTCTTTTGGGCAGCATTATTATTAAAGCTTTCACCCATATTTCCTATACAATAAGCAGACTATTGTATCATAGTAATTTACTGTTATCTTTTTGTAAGGGGTCTATATTATTAAAATATTATATTAATGATACTTTCATATTATAATTATATCCATATAATGCTATTTTCTGTATATCTGCTATTAGATTTGGTACAATTGTGAAAATATTCTTGATAAGAATCGAGACAAGCTTACAGATTATTTGGGAGACGTCGTGAAGAATAGCAAACACCAGCACATAAATTTCTTGTTTTCAGCAGACTTTTCTGGAACTTTCTCAAGGTATAACTCTTTTCCTCAGTTTCTGTATGTGTTAAATTTAAACTGAAAGCGGTACATTTTTTCAACAGCTTTTATGCTGTATAATTATAATTTAATGGAGTAGTCCGATTTTAAATAGTAATTATCTAATAAAAAATAGCCCAGTGGTGGAGCGTTCGCTTCTTAATCTGGAGGTCCGGGTTCGATTCTCGTTTGCGGCCTAGCGTCTAGCCTATTACTTAAACATAGGCAGTGAACGTTCCGTCGCTAAACGCCCGGTGTTAGAAGTATAACTCAAGGGTCTCTCGGATATGACCTTAAAAACGTAGGTCTCGTATCGCAGTAGGGGTTGGCACGTTTAAGAACCTTCACTGTTCAATGGCCCTGAGTGCCGAGTATAGGTCTAAATTTTAAGCCCTTCATCGACATACGGTGACGTCTCCACACGAGTGAAACATTCTCAAGAGGGCGTTAAACAACATTAAATCAATTAATCAGTCTAATGAAAAATGAATAATAAACAGCTTTAAAAAGTGTTGTTGTACCCTAATATTAAAAAGTCATAGGGTAAATTAATACTTCTACATGATATAAATGTAAAACCATACGTTATGTTGGAAAATATTTTCAAAAGAACGATATATGGCAAAAAGAACGAAGATATAAACCTTCACATTTATACGAGTATGTATTTTAAAATCTTTATCACTTAATCAATCATATTGTAGGAATAATACTGGCCAAAGAAGAAAACCAAAGACTGACCTAATCTCTTACAGGGTACGAAAAAATTCTGAGAGAAAATTCTTCATTTAATGTTTTTATAGGGTATAATACACATACATTTTAGTAATTCATAGTGAATCATTATACATCATGCATGTTTTTAGAATTCAATTATTTTTTTTTCCTTGGAACCCTTTTCCAATCAAATAAACAATAGGCATATACAATATCAAAAATATCCATATAAAAAAAGAATCGTAAAAAAATTTGAGAAAATCCGAAATCGCAGGTTAGGAATAAGTAAGCGTTTGTGTTCAATATTTTTTTGAATAATTGGAAATCTGACAATCGAAAAGATTATGTAGTACTGAAGTGAATTAGAATTTTTAGAATGCATGTATGTTACATGTACAATAAGAATGTATATTTAAGAAATCAAGATGCAAAATAATTCATACAATCCTCACGTTGTTTTAAAGGATTCAGTGAATGAGCTGTTAAAAGAATTGGAAAGTTCAACTCCTCATTTTGTCAGGTAGAGAACAATAGTTCACGAACAACAAATGTTTATGAAGATTATAAAAAACATGTATATTGTAATACTTTAAAACATTTTACGCTATTGTTGAAAACAAACAGCTTACATGATTACTTTAAAATTAAAGGTGTATAAAACCGAGGGAGGAACAGAGCACCAGTTTGTTTGACAAAGATGTTGTTGGTAAACAATTGAGATATAATGGAATCTTGCAGTTAGCGAAATTTAGAAATCACGAACTATCTGTTCGGATTCCAAAGAAGAATTTCAAAAAAAGGTTCGTAATATTATTGACTTTGTAGCTAAGAAAACATTTACAGCAGCGAAACTCATTGCGACACATGTTTGCAATGTTGATTACATACAAAATTGAAAATATGAATTTGTTGTAGCTAGCAAAAGAAAGGTTTTATATATTTCATGTTTGTTTAGTTTTGATAATTCAAGTCAGGTATTCATTATATGCTTTAGGTACCAAATCATCCCCCCGGAACTGCATGCAGAGTCTCAAAGAGAAGCTTGCTTTCAAACTGGACAAACCAAGGTATTAACATTAAGATTTTAAACAACCTTTGTTCACACGTTAAATACACACCCAATAAATAAATTGCAAAGTGTTTTAATGCCAGGTTTTCATGAACGAGGGTATAGAAATATACAACGAGAAGGAACTGAAGAAGAAGAAGAGGCCGAAAGAAGAGGTGAAAACAGAAGAAGATCAATTTAGAAGATTGAGAACAGGAGGACAATCAACAGGGAGTGTACGTGTACTTTTTGTATATCATTCTTCTTTCTTACTGTTATGTGAAATAAGAGTTATTCACTACATGTAAATAAAATTTATAATACTGTTTAATAAAGTATGCAGGTATTGCATTTTAATTTCTTTCATAAAGAAAAAAAATGCATTTTATAGTTTTATTTTCGCCTTTGAGTTCTTATGTGAAAAAGAGACGTCATCATATACTGGCGAAGGTTCTGAATCTATTATCGGAACACGGACCACTGAGCTGTAAGGGTTCTTTATAATTTTCAGTTCAAGGATTCCCATCCCATTGACCTAGGTTTTAAAGGCCTCATTTAAAAAAGTCTCGTGATTTTCATTTCTGGTGTCAAGCGAGCGGAAAAATCACTATCCGTGGTAACGTTTAAGGTCAAACGACAAGTAAATTGTACATCAAAAATAAATGTTTTCCAAAGAATTTGTCCTTAAAATATAGACTCGTAAACAAATTAACTCATAAATAATAGAGTACTTTATCACGCATTTGGACAGAAAACCACGGGGTGATATTTCTTATAAATCCCGTATGCGTAATCATCAAAATGGCCAATATAATAATTTTTGATGTGCTATAATATTAAAAACAGTATAGAAATCACAAGAAAATAACAAATTTGCATATTTTTTATCTATAATACAACGAAGTACGAAAGATATAGTTGAGAAACAAGTTGTCAGATTTTAAGTTAAAAGGGGTGCGGGGAAGGATAATAGACCAACCCTCCTGGTTACAAAAAGAACATATATGTACATGTAGATGGAGGCCCTTCGACATGTCAGGCGTTTGCAAGATAAAGAGTGCCGATGGAAGGGAAAATTTGATACCCTTCACTGGAAAATGGTGTTGTCTGTATATAAGTATAAAGTACTCTTGATGTTAGGTAAACTTTCATGCAATCAATAATTTGTTTGAAGGTTACTATTTTGTATATTGCATTACAATTTATACTTAGAAGTGAAAACATAGCAATAAAATCAAATAAATGCTTAGCATACACACAAATATATATATTCAAATATGCATTTTTTATTTGCCTTAAAAAATACCATTATTAAAAATATTACCGGATATTACACACATGCATTGATACTTGATACTTATGTTTGCAAATGATTATATTTTACAAGGATCTGGAAAATGAAGTCAATGATCAAACAAATGTTAAACAATGCCAGTCAAACGACAAGGAAAACAACGAAACGGTATATGTGCATATTGGATACGACTTTATTTGCTTCTTGGGGAAAACGACTATAACCGAGCTTGGTTTTAATTTTTTATCAAATAACTTCCATTTTTTACATTGCTTTGCTACTTGCAAATGTATTTTTTTACAATGTTCATTCCCATTCTTTATCAGCAAGAAAAAACATATTGAATAACTTTCATTATTAAGGATAAAAAGAGTTAGCAAATTTTTATTCTCTCTTCAGGAATCATCTATACCAAACACTAACTTCAGGCTGAAAACAAAGTAAGATACAAATGAAATATGCAATTAACATTAGATATGGGCATATGCATATTTTTGCATCTTGTTAGCTTTTATAATACTATAAAGGGTATTTGAAAATAGACCAAAAAATAGTAGCAAAACATGTAAATAATATCAGTCCATCAATTATCCATTTAATGTGCGTGTCACTTGTACTAACTTGCTCATTTTTACATCACTAAAACTTTGGCTTTCTTTTTTCATGTACAATTTGTTCAAGGGCTGAATTTTCTGAAAATCATGTTAAAACATTTGATAATTGTGTAATTGATGTAAATGTTAAAATATAGTTATCTTTAAAAAAGTCCATCATTTTTGTATATTACACCATAACAAAACATTTCCAAAGATTTCATAGAGAAAATCAAAATCAGCTAGATTATAGAAAATATCTGTAAAGGTAATTAACTTTGTGCACTTTTACATTGGTTTTCCCACCTTACAGGTTTTGGGATCGGTTCCAAGTACTTGACAGGGAAAAAAAACAGAATGATGTTCATTCGCATACAAGTTTTCGAATCATCAAAGTTCTGGTGTATTTTTGTTTATTCGCAATTTTGCTGACATCATTGGTTATTCAAAAAATCACACTTGTGATTGCAACCTCAAAACTGAAATCTAGTACAGAAATGGTTCAAAACTCCACTGGAAATACAACTGTTAACGAAGAGGTAAAAAAATTGTTATTTCAAACCTTGAATATATTTATCCCAAATGAAAAGCCTTTAAAATTATTTATATTATTATTTATTTCTACTTTTTCCTATTTTTCATGTCAGGGTTTTATTATTAATATTAATAATAAATTTCATTGCAGATATCGACATCCGGGGTACATAGTCTTCTGTTAGTATTTGTGATATGCACTCCATATGTTCTGAACTTCCTTGCAAGTTGTTGGAAAGTATTGTTTGGAAATATGGAACGACCTAGTTTTGCCAGTGTTTTTATGGTAAATGTGATTTAATAAACTGTATATATATATAATATATAATATATATTGAATTAAACTTTTTTAATTTACAATATTTACTTAGAAAATATATTTTTACCATTTTCATTAAAAAAAATATATATACTGGAAAAAAAGTTTTACCATTTTTATTTAAGTATATATTTAGGGAAAAATATACGGTTATATGTATAAGAAAAAATGTTTTAGCAGTTAAATGTGTGTCATTGTAGTGCGTTATAATTGAAGCATTTCACTCAATTGGACTTTCTATACTGGTATTTGAACTCATGCCGGAACTTGGAGCCGTTCAAAGGATATGTGTACTAAATGCCATTGCTATCATTCCCAGCGTTTTGAAACCATTTACGGTACGGGAACAAAGGCCGGTCACAACATGTGGAAAAATAGCAATTATCATTTTTGATGTATTTGCAATGATAATTCAGATTTCAGTAATTCCGATTTTGCTGATACCAAAAACTGACTTCTTGCCTGAAAAAGATCAAATTGAAATGACTAAAGACAAAGAAGGTATACCAGGGATATTCGAAGGACTTTCTTACCATTCTTTTATGTATATTACAATTTTCGCAGTTTTCGTTTTCACGTCTTTGTCCTGGTGGGAAAATTTTGTCGCTGACAATGGATGCATTTCAAAAATTCTTCAAGGAGGAATAAATAAAATCAAAGGCGAATTGCATGGAAGCAGACCGTATTTTGGAATTATTGTTTCGATAACAAAGATAGCAATGACAACTTTATCGGCACGCCTTTTGGTTGGAGAGCGCTTGGGACTCCTTAATCCAGAATTTTGGTCAGCAGTAGCAAAATACAATGACGTTGAACTTTTCTCTGACATAATTGTTCTCATAGTATCTGCATTTCTTGGATATTATGCAGCGTACACAGCCTGTAAACTCAAGATGCAAATATTTTCCTTTTCGATTCCTTGTTTAATTTCCACTCCCATTTTTGTTACACTTATGGTGTATCATTGTAATGACAGCGACAGTTTTCTCTCGGTGATATCCTCTATTAATTTAGATATTGCCTGCGACCATAATCATGGATTGGAAGACAACTGGCTTCATATTGCAGTTATCACAGCCTGGCTTATATCTTTGTATTGGGTCAGCCAGCACATTTGGTTTCCCTCACAAGAGCGACTAGCTAAGATGAAACGGTAAGAATGTTTTAACATGAATGGTTATGCACAGATATTGCCACAAACTTTTCACTATAGACCCCCAATACATTAACTTTCATTTATATAATTTGCTGATATGTATTTCTATTTTGCTAGTCTGTTTGTGAATCCCTTGTATTGTGGAATTCTAATAGAGCAACATTTGGTAATGAATAGAAGGCGACGATTTGAAGAAATATCTAAGACGGAAAAGACAAAACCAAATGACGAGGAGGATTGTAATACTAAAAGCAACGAAAACAATGATGAGGATGGTAATGAACGGGAAGCAGAGAGGTAAAGCCATCAATACATTTCTTTTTTTGCGTACTGTAAGCTAAATTTTAAGAAGAAACTTATTTAAGGATGAATTATAGAGTCTTTTTATATATCCCAAAACCTAACAATTTAAATGCATTTCATTGGATGGAAATATATATAAGATTATCCATTGTTTTCTTATTCTGTTCTAGCAATGGGGAAAAAAAGATCTACCCACGTGTCTTTGCGTGCGCTACTTTGTGGCACGAAACACTTAATGAAATGAAGCAATTACTAAAATCTTTGTACAGGTAAGAAAACATTCTTATTAAATGTAATATTACTGGGTTTTTTTAAACCTGATTCGGGTTGTTGTGATTTGGCAATTCATTTTGTTTTCTGGTTTACCTCATGCAAAATATTAAGAAAAAAACCAGAAAAGTATCATTAAAGCAAGGTGGTTTTATAGTACTGATAAATAAGCTTCCCATCGAAAGAGCGACTTGCTAAGGTGAAACGGTAATAGGATAAAAGCAATGAATGATCACGCATAAAAGTACAATCAAATATTTAGCTCTTAGCAAATCAAAATTTCATTTCAATATTTTGTGCTCTCTCCATCATAAGTCAGTACACGAGACAAACAAGATAATCTTACGAAATGAAACGCATACATGTACAATGAAACCTCTATTCTGACTTACATTGTTAGTCCCCCAATCCGTTAATTTAGGACTCCATATTTAGATATGATGTTCAATTCGTGTTGTATCCTTTGCAGAATTGACAAGGACCAGTCTGAGAGAAATGACGATAATGAAGATTATTACGAGTTCGAAGGTTTTGTATTTGATAGAAAGCAAATATACTAGTATTTACGGAATTTGTATTTAGCAAAAACATTTGTTGGTAATGTTTTGAATAGAATAAATATAATTTGTTTAAATAATTTCTGAATTTACATAAAGTTTGTAAAAAGAAAGCTTTGATCTTTTTTTTTTAGCACATATCCTTTTTGATGACGTTTTCCAAAAGAATAATCTGAATGAATTTGTAAAAAGTTATGAATCTGCTCTGAATGAAACAGCAAGGTATTTATCATTTTACTTTAGAAGTTGTTATAATCAAAAGATAAAACATGTTTGGCGTTTTATTATCGAAATTAAAGGATTTTGCTTGTGTTATTGTGCACGTTGTCTCTTCGAGTAAAAAATTATCATAAATCAAATATTTTCCTAATGTCTTACTTGAATATTTTTTAAACCGTTAAAAAAAAGTCAAAATTGTTTATTCACTGTAAATTCAAGTTAGTTCAAATATGGGCTTGAAAGATTGGAAGTGTAGCGAAGGAACAAAAATATGAGAATTGCTACCCACACAGAAAATTTTGACTATAGTTTTGTTGTTGTTGTTTTTTTTTTTTTTTTTTTTTTTTGTTTAGTTTTGTTTTTTGTTTTTTGTTTTTTGGTTTTGTTTTTGTTGTTGTTGTTTTTTTTTTTTTGTTTTTTTGTTTTTGGTCAGATTAAACCTTGGTTAGACAGAAGCAAAATTCGGTATTTATTTGTTATGTTGTATCATCTCTATAGTTTTACTATACTTACATGTACAAGAAATTCCGTCTGAAAATTGAATTTAATTTCTAATTTTATTTTGTGTAGTTCCGTCCATGGAAAGGCTAAAAAACTGGAAGAACCCATAATTATTTGTACAGTATATGGAGCTCAAGTCATTTATCGAATGCCTTGTGGAAATCTTATGTTCATCCATCTGAAAGATGAAACAAAAATACGAAAGAAGAAAAGATGGTCACAGGTAAAATGAATACTGTATATCACTAAATTTTCGCGACACCTTATTTTCGCGAGATAGTCACTGATTCTTGATTAGCGAGACAAATTTTTCACGAATTGTGGTTATAGCTCTATATAATCTTAAGGAATGCTATTATACGCGAGAATTAAATTTTCGCGAGCTCATTGTCTTGCGAAATTACGCGAAAATAGAGTTCTCGCGAATAAAAAGTGATTTACAGTATATTACATGAAAAACCTTAGAGCGATGGATGTATGTGCTGCATTTATACCATTTTTATGATTCGGAAACGTGAATTTCTTTGATACAATATCTTAAACTACATGTAACAGGGACATTGTTTTAAACTTACCTGTCCGCTTTTTAATATGACTGTATACAGTTTTGCCTAAATTGTTTACAAAAATGCTTACGTTCTAACTTGTGTCTTCAAATCAGGTGATGTACATGTATTATTTGCTTGGATATCGCCTAAGTATGGAAGTGTATGCGGAAATGAATCAAAGAGGATGGAAACAAGCAAAGACATTTAATCAACTCATGACACCAAGGGTTTAATCTTTATTTTTTTTTTCAATTAAGATTTTCTTTTTTAATCATTGTAAAAATGAAGTGGTTTGAGCAGTCTTAGAATAATTCTGCAATATCAGTGCTAATACTTAATTATACAATTACGAGGTAGACATATTTTCAATTAATCAATTTCAATTCAACTGCAGGCAAACAACACATTTCTACTTGCCTTAGACGGTGACGTAGATTTTTCTCCAGGTTCGTTGAGAATTCTTGTCGACAGAATGAGAAAAGACGATGGAGTTGGAGCTACATGTGGCCGTATTCACCCGATTGGCAGTGGTATTCTACTTTTGTTAATAGAAATAATGTAGGGTACTCAAATGTTCATTTCTTGTATTTTTTTCCAGCTAATGACTGAAAATATTTAATCAAAATGCATTGTCTCTAACCTTACAATTGGATTTGCTTTAAATGAGTTGTATAAGCTGACTTGAGCCAAGTTATCCATTTCGCTTTTCTGATTTAAATGCAAAGCTATGCCGAACTATGAAATGTGTTTTTTATTCTCGTGCAAGTAGAGTAGCAAATAGTCATACTGATAGGCAGATATCCCAATGTAGTGGTGATTCACGTTTGTTTAAAGCATGACCCCTGGTGATAAGTTAGGATCGAAAAAGATGAAAAAAAATATTCATTGAGTTTTTTTTAGAAAGAAACTATTCCCAAGAAACCAAATGATTATATTAAATGGTGTCCATGCTTGCAATGTTACATATGGGCAGTGCAGATTTATTTTCGGTCAAATCGTGGTCCACGGTTTGAATTTTGTACCACTACAATGGATTGATATAATATATATTTTCCTCTAAAGTTTGTAACAAACAAAGAATACTTAGGACATTATTAGCCATTTAATATACAAAGTATGATATACATGAGATTAACAGTTGTCAGAAAAAGTAAGATTGGTCTTTTCTTTTAACAGGGCACCGATGAAAAACGTAATGACATCTGTACTTATCTTAGCGCCGTGGCAAAAGTGTTTTTGTGCTAATGCTTGTAGCCCACACTACTTCATTGTGATTCTTTTTTTGAAAATGCAATATATCGATCATAATTTATCCAATACAAATGTTAGAATACTGCACATGCAAAAGATACAATGATAATCATCTACATATATCAATTACAGGTCCGATTGTTTGGTACCAAAAGTTTGAGTATGCTGTTGCTCATTGGCTTCAGAAGGCTACAGAACACGTGTTAGGATGCGTGTTGTGTTCCCCTGGATGCTTCAGTCTTTTCAGAGGTTCGGCCTTGATGGCTGAAAACGTGATGAATAAATACACACAATTACCAACGGAAGCATCACACCATCTTATGTATGACCAGGGTAAGATTTTCGCCTTTTTTTTGTCTGCGGCCTATCCGTTCCTAAATAAAATATTACTGGATTTATTTCATTGCAAATCCATTTTGGTTTCTGTTAGGGTTGCACTCAAAATAATATTTAAATATTGTTAACGATAAGAATAAGGAAATTGCAAATACACGAAGACCATATCTATAATAAGTACTATTTGTGGAGAGATTATAATAAAAAGGGCAAATGTACGACAAAATACTTATGAAAACCATAGTCAGTCACATTAGTGTCTAGGAACAATATGAGAACTCATTTTTTTTGTCGCAGACAAAGGTCAAGATCAGGACAAGGGGAAGTAGATGCCTCTAGATGCTTTTATTTGATCACGTTCTTTCTTTCTGATTCTCTTCTGTTTCTGAATATGATTATAACTGATATCGTCTGTGTTTTCAATGCTAGGTGAGGACCGATGGCTGTGCACATTACTTCTACAACAAGGCTTCAGAGTTGATTATGCAGCGGGAGCAGACGCCTTTACACACGCCCCAGAGGGATTTGATGAATATTTCAAGCAACGAAAAAGATGGGGTCCTTCAACTCTTGCCAACATTATGTCTCTTCTTCAGGATTGTAGAAATACAGTTCAAGAGAACGCAAACATAAGTTGGCTTTACATTGTTTATCAAGGTTTGTATAATCATTAGAGACTAAAGTATTTAAAAGAATGTGACGGATAAAGAAAATGAAAGAAATAATTTCTGTGTTTGTAAAAAGGGGAAAACAATCAATCAAGAACATTCCTCTATAGTGCTGCTAATTTGATCCAGGAAAGTGATATATCCCAAGAACATATTCTACTTTTTAGCATCCTTGTTGGTTGCCACCATTATAGGACCAGCTACGATTATCATGATGATTGCGGGAGCTTTTGTTGCAGTCTTTGGCGTTGATCTGATGATTTCATATATCGCTTCCCTTGCCCCTGTGATCCTATATTTTATCATATGCGTAACATGTAAGTCAAAAATCCAGCTCCTTGTGGCACAGATTCTCAGTGGAATCTACGTCATTATCATGATCGTTGTCTTAGTTGGTGTCATCATCACGGCTGTTACTGAATCACCATTCCATCCAAGTGTGGTATTTCTTTGTGGAATAATAGCAATTTTTATAATAGCTGCACTATTTCATCCAAGAGAATGGTATAATCTTTTGTTTGGATTATTATATTTCGTACTGGTGCCATGCGGTTTTCTCGTTTTGATAATTTATTCATTATGCAATTTAAATGATGTGTCCTGGGGAACAAGGGAAAGTAGTAACGCAAAAGGAAAAGCAAAAGAAAAGAAAGATATATTTTCTAAGATGCTCTCGCCATTCCGAAAATTAAAAGGGAATGAATCCAAACCATTTTTGTCTGAGGATGAGATAAAAGAACTAGTTGAAAAAATGATAGAAGAAAAAAATCAGACAACCCAAGATGGAGCTGAAATAACAAGAAATACCTCAGGCACAAGCAGACAGCAGGTATAAATGTTTCTTAAGTACTATAAAATATTTCAAGGTTGAAAGATGCGTCCTGTATAACTTTTTAGGAGGTTATATATAGGAAACAATGATGAATATCCACAAAGTTTTCTTTATTTTTCATTCCAGAGTGTAGAGAGTAATAGGTGTGCAGAAAGTATTATTAAAGTTATTTTTAAAGAGGGCAAGTGTATTGAAATGACGAAAGAGGAAGATAAATTCTGGAATGAACTCATAACTACGTAAGTGTATTACTTCCATTTTAACGGACGTAATCTATGTATGAATTGAAAGAACTTCAGATAGTCAGATGTAAATGTATTTCATCATTCACAGATGCACGGGATAACATTTTGTCCGTATTTTTTTCCAAAACCGTTAGGAATTGACTGCTGATTTTTGTAAAATTTCCATATTTACCATTAATATTTTTTTCTCTTTTCAACCTGTAACCTTTTCGTTACTTTCCGGTTAGTTTAGTTGATTGAAAACTAATTTACAACGATTAAGAAGATATCAGTAATTTGTTCAAAGCTATCACCTTTGTATTTTTTTTAATTCGGGAAAATACTTTATACGTAGCATATTTATAATATGATAAATAATCAAGTAACCTAAGCATGAACAGATATGTTGGTCATATTTTTAGCATGTTACTTAAACATTCCATAAAAAGCTGCCAACAATAGGAGGTATGTCCAGTGCACGATGTTTTTTCGATATTGTCGACATCGCGGTAAAAATATCAGTCCTCCTAATATCATAACATATTCAATATGACAGAAATACCTTTGTTTATCTCTCTATATATTACATTGTTTAACAATATAACGTCAACATCTTGTTAACATTGCCTTTCGATATTGAGTCGACATCGTGTCAACAATGCCTTTCTTATTTATCTTGTTTACATCGTTCACATCGTCGATATCCGAATGTTGGTCGATATTGAGTCGACATCGTGTCAACATTGCCTTCTATTATCTTGTTTACATCGTTCACATCGTCGACTTCGCAATGTTGGTCGATGTCGAGTCGACATCGTGTCGACATTGCCTTTTTCAAAATTTTGTTTACATTGTTCACAATGAGTTGATGTTGTGTGAACATTGCGTTCTTTTTAAGCGGTTAGCTAGCTAACCGCTTTATGGCATGGGCTCCAAAAAAAACGGAAGCTTCCATAAGGCGCTACCTATCGACATCGCTTTATCGCACGTAACCTTATCCTTCTGCAACCAAAACCGGAAACTTCCACAAGGCGCTACTATCGACAACGGTAACTTCAGCAAAGCGCTTCCTATGATTTATATACTGTTTAATACGCCCCCTGGTGAGAGATTGACAATATGCTGTGTATGAAGAGTGGCTATTATAACGATTATATCGAATTCTTATTATTATTTACCAAAGCATTGACAATACTTAGAACACTAACTTCAAAGAACTGAGAATTAGGTCCTTATTACATGTACATCGTGCGATCGCGATTTATAACAACTGTTAGTTTATTTTTGAAAGTTGAACGATACGGTTAATTATACAGCAGGTTGAAGGTTATTACATACTGCAAAAACATCAGCAAATCTCTCGATCGAGTTTGATTTTCCTTGCCAAAGTATTAAGAAACACCATTTATTAAGTTAAGTAATACCTGAAAAACGCTTTTATAAAAACACCCAACCCAGATAGCAAGCTTACGTTGGCCCAGTGTTGGGCCACCGTTGTAAGTTACGTTGGTCCAATGTAGGAAAATGATATTGGGCCAATGTAATTTTGCTCATCGGCGCAACGTTGCGCCGACATGTTGGCGCAACGTTGGCCCAATGTCATAGAACGATAATTCTGACGTTGGTCCAACGTTGGGCTACTGTTGTCAGTTATGTTGGCCCAACGTTGGACCAACGTCAGAATTATCGTTCTATGACATTGGGCCACCGTTGCGCCAACATGTCGGCGCAACGTTGCGCCGATGAGCAAAATTACATTGGCCCAATATCATTTTCCGACATTGGACCAACGTCGGAAAATGTATATTGGGCCAATGTAATTTTGCTCATCGTTGCAACATTGCACTGACATGTTGGCGCTACGTTGTCCCAATGTTATACAGTGATAATTCTGATGTTGGCCCAATGTAGGCCCAACGTATTTGTGCATCTTCATGTAGGCCTTACGTTGGCCCAATTTCAAACAATGATAATTCTTATGTTGGCCCAACATATCTGTGCACAAGGATATTTAGAAATCTATGGAATTCCATTGAAATCTAAGAAATTCCAGGAAGATACAATGAAAACTGAATTCAATTCAGTTCAATGTTCAATTTATCATAGATCAAATCTATATTTTCAAAATTAAAAAAGATTGTTTCTTTCACAATGTGTTTTCAAACAAATATTACATATACACTTATAGATGTACAATGTAAGCATATTTTTTTCTAAGTATTCTCACTGATCAACATTTCTTTGTAATAAAACAAACTATTTCTTTTTTTTAAATATGACATTTGACTTAATAACATTGGGAGAGGTCATTGAAACCTCAACGTGGTATACAGTTGCAATGAACTTCCAGTTGCCCTTGAACATTTACCGTACTAAGTTAATGACTAGACTAGAGTGACAAACACATGTATTAAGACAAAATATCCACTACAACTATATTAATAAAAAGATCCCAAAAAATCAACACAGTCACACTATTTTCCCCGAATATGCCAAAGATCCTAATTTATAAGTTAGATCCGAAATTTCTCAAGTGTCTGCTTGAATCACTTCCTCACTGATATCCCATGAAATTCACAAATGAATTCACTTTAGTTTAAGTAGGAAGGCTCAGAAAGTTCGATGTTGATTGTTCCCGTAGACACTTACTTTTCTGGCACAATTTCTGAAAGAAAAAATGACCATCGGGATGTATTATCATCGATTATCTATAGCATTTATATATTATAAACATATAAATATATAACAAATAATAAAGTAAGGCTCTACAAGAGTACAAGACTGTTAAGACAATTGGTTACTTCAACCTGACAGTTCAGTATACATTTAGTGTAGAATAGAAATTCACTATCTTACAGTGTCTTTTTTTGGTTCTTAGGATTAATTTCGATAACTGTAAAAATTTGAGAAGTTTACAGATGACAGACGAAAACTAGACACTGATGAGGAAACTCGTTTTGTTTAACTTTGGACTTAAAATGGCTCAAGTGAGCTAAAGAAAAAGGTTAGGGATAGAGCTAAAGCCCTATGCCTGACTTACATTGAATAAAATATAAGATACATGTATTTCAATTCATGTGATTTTATAGCTCTAATCAGAAAATTTAAGAAATCTTAGAATACCTTTGTGTTAATTTCCATACTGCATTTGTCCTTCTTGTGAGCATTCAGATTCCTGTAAATAATGCATGTATAATTGTGCATCATAGAATATGTCAAAATGATAGCTATTCTTAATAATTTATGCATAAGTATTTAATATAAAATAATTAATATGCATAGCTGTGCTAATTTATAGCATGTTTAAATTACCTGTCAGAATCCATTGTTATGTATTTTTAGGATAAGGAAATTAAGAATATAAACCTCTTGTTTACTTGGTACATAGAAGTCTGCAATATTTTTATAGTTCTATGCTAAAAGATACAAGTTAATAAAAACAATATTAGGTTATTTGTGTTAAATAAAAATTTGAGCTGGTTCTCACCATTTATACAAGCTGACTATTCGCCGGCGCTATGGGAATCGTCTCAGGCACAGTCCACTGCATGCAACTATTAAATAATCAAAATAAGTGCTGAAAATGATCTTGAACAATGTATGCATTTAAAAATAAATATATTTTATTACATTGTACAACATACTCTGTAAATGTTGAAGAGAGGAACACTAAAATTCCTGAATCGATCCCAAACGAGGAAATTCGGGTTGAAATCCATCTTTATGAGAGATGTTTAGAAGTGCTAAATTATTATGAAAAAATTGAAATAGCGCTTGCTAAAACGATTTCACTGCAAGGCGTTTTATGTGTAGTGTCCTGACTATGGAACAGTATCAAAAGCAATTATTCATTCAAGGACAAATGTTAAAATATTTTGTACATTGTACCTACCGCAGTACCGGGTCGTAAAATGTCTTCATCTCTGTCAAAACAGAAATTCCATCCAAAGCTAGTCATGATTCTCCTTTTCGCGACACTCTCTTCCGAACTTTCCTTCTGTACAACATCAACATGGCTGCGTGTAACCCACCAAAAATTTAAATTTCGGCGCGGTGTGTTGTTTAAATTAATTGCTTATCGAGCCCGACTCCGATCCCGACGTAATTGTACTATTAGTCGACAGTTTTAGAGAAAAATCTAAGTTATATTCCATAGTTTTGAAAATCTACGTAAAGGTTAAATAACTAGAAATGAATAAATAAACAAAGAAATAAAAAAATAAAATAAATAAATATTTTTTTAAACGTTTCAACATAAGTTTACATAGCAACATTGGTTCAACAATGTCGGCCCAACATTACAAAGATGTCCATACTTCAACATTAAAAATAACAATGTTCAGGCACGTAGCAACGGGGGGGGGGGGGGGGGGCTGGGCCTATAGTGAAATCAAGGAAAAATAGCAAAAAAATTGGAAGTGAAAGGAAGTTTGCCTTGAAAAAAGTTGGCCACCACCACCCCCATCCTTTTGCTTGTCAACTTTTTCAGGTAAGTAAAAAAAATTCTATGGTTGCCCCCCCCCCACTTTTGAGAACGATGCTACGTGCCTGATGTTGGCCCGACGTTGGAACAATGTCAGAGCACCAACTGTTGTAATTACAATGTCGGACCGATGGTGGTACAATGTCAATGCACCAACTGTTGTAATTACAATATCGGACCGATGTTGGAACAATGTCAATACCCCGACTGTTGTAATGACAATGTCGGACCGATATTGGCCCAATATCGTTCTGCCAACCGCCATATGTAGCCGATCTACCAACCACATGCCAACATCGGCCCAACGTCAGCTTGCTATCTGGGAATGCATCTGTACGTTTTACACTTTTTGTAACGTTTTTATGGGAACAATAGGATTACCTCCACAATGAAATGTTTTTTTTTCTTTTCTTTTCTTCTCTGTCTAATAAACAGATTATAAAAGCTCTGCTCCCAGGGGTAAATTCTCTACTCCGTCTTTGATAATTTATTACAAACGATCATAAGGGATCACTTACTTTTAGTTTTGAAATAAAAATAATGGGGCACTTAAGGATACACCAAAGGTTTCCAAAGGACAAAATTTAATTTGCTTGTAATTCTTTCATTAACAAAGATAACATATTAAAAGTATATATCATTTGAAAGCTTGTTAAATTTACTATTTAATTATCTTATTTTAAAGTTTCATTTTTATCTTATTAAAAAGTTATTAATATTTTAATGTAAATATTAGTGCATTTATATTTTATAAATCAACTTTTTTGTATTCCGCCTCTCAAAGTCAAAATTTTGCCTCAATGTAGATTAAAGATTGAACTTAAAAACCGTATCTCAGATTTTTGATAAATCTTCTTATTCAAAAGTTACATCCATTTGTCTTTCAATGTTACCAATTTATTAGCCCAATTCTACATTTCCCCCAATAATTCAGGAACTGAGCAAGATATCAAAAATCTGAGATACGGTTTTGTGAACACACATTTGAGACACATTCTGGCCAGTTTTCAGAGACTTTGGTCAATAAATAAGGGAGCTGAATCCTTTGAAATAATACCGCCAACTGTCTGATCTTACTTTACAGTAGAGGGCAAAAGCCCATTACACAAGAAATTCTGCCAAAGCTAAAAATTTATGTCACCTTGGAGATTCAGCTTTGAAAACCTGTCACTTATCCATATTTCCTATGCATATTCACAAGAATGTGAGGTTCTATTCTTTATTTAGGTGCTTTTAATGAAGTAAAATAGGTTCAATTCTGAATCAGAAAGATTTCCCGGCAAAATGGCGAGAGCTAAGCTCCACCTCCTATTTCATGGTCATTAGTGGCCTGTTAGATCTCCTTCCCTAAATCTTGAGTCCCTGTAGTTTAATTACTGATACATGTAACCTCTGTGTGGCTAGTGAAGAATTCCCCAAGTGGTCACAGTGATTTATTGCTCCTTTCAGAAGCAAGCAGTTACAGACCAAATCAGAAGCTTCAATAACGGCACATTCACATGTGTTAGTGTTTATGTTTGATTATTGTTAAATAATTAGAAAACCATTTAATAATCAGCAAGAATTTTTCATGCATTATAAAGCAGTGATTAGCCTTGTTTTCTCAGCCAAAAATCTCAAAATTGACAAAAATCTTGAAAAAAGCCTTTGGTGTATCCTTAAAGTAGTAAAATTAATTTAAAAAAAAAAATGGAGAAATATATATTAATTTTAATCAGGATTGTGATCCTCTTCTAAAAATCAATCGATATTATTATTCACAGAAGAATGAGGTTTGAAAAATCTTGGCAATTAGCAAAAATTTAAAATATATACTTAATGCTTATTTATAAGTTTTGAAAATTTGATCAATTCCTAGGGAACGTATAATTAGCTGTGAAAATACTTTTTAAATTTGAATTTGTCCAATTTGTCGATTATTATTTTGAGCGTTTGAGAAGAATTAAATTAAAATCCAGGTGTTTAGAGGCACATTGAAAGAAAAGAATTCAGTGTACATTGTTTAATTGACATATTGAAGAAAGTGACACTACACTGATTCTTAGTGTACATTAGAATTTTTAAATACTAGTATTGATTGATTAGACAACTTTCCTTTTCACGTTTTATTTGAGAACAATATTGCATGAAGAGTATATGGCAAATACACATTATATGTCCTTATCTAGACACATTGTGCAAGACTTCTTTTAAATGATTCTCATATACCATTTACTTTATTCGAACATTTACTTGTTTGAAAAGTCAATAAAGTACATTTCATTAAGCTTGATAATCTTGTTTACTCGCCAGTCTTCCCGTAGAAGTAGTAGTTTATAATATTACTAAACGGAAGTATTCAGTATCTGTATCAAAATACAGATTTAAGAAGAAAAGCTGACTCCTGAAAGTTCAAGAGGTGGGATCCGTTGCCTAGAAGAAGTAAGCATCCCTCGTTGACAGGTTAATTATATAGCCGCGATGAACCTACACAACTGAAGCTCTCTGATATCTATTCATTTACAAAGTCTCTGCTCAGCCATCCTTTTTTCTCTGACTAGCCAGCTGTAGATCTACACTACTCCAAATCCATTAGTCTAAAGAATTTAACTTGTCATTTTTTTAGTTGTTTGCTATTGTAGGCTTTACAATAACCTAATTTCAGATTCAATAGAGCATAAAAGACAATTAAATTTTCAACATCAACATAATTGTTTTAATCCAGAGAACAATTGGATGTAATCAAGATAGAACTTTTAAAAATACACTTCCTGTCTTTCAAACTGAAGAAATTTCATGTTTTAATTTTGAAACATGCCTTTCAATCTAATTAAAATTTATTTAAATGTTCCAAATCCGGTACCGCTTCTGAAACATCTAACATCCTATTCGGGGTCACATCATAGCGACCTTTCGATTATGAATACATGTACAAGTAAACACAATCACTTTGGCCATGTAGATTCAAGCCTCGGTAAACAATTCTCAAATTAATTCCACGGCTACATATCATCATTATTGATACTGTCTTACGTTGAATTAAAGTAATTTTGGAATAAATTTCATGTATAGTCTGCAGTCTGGCATCTGAACGTGAATAATGCAAACGAAAGTGCACAAACTATACAAGATACCCCACACTTCATACATAACACAGCTTTTGCAATGCATATTTTGTTTACTACAAAACTCCTCGGGTGTTTTGGTTCGGTGGTGAAAACAAGAAACCCATCTGAACTATAAGCCAAGATTTCGGAGGAAACGTTTTCTTTTGGCTAATCGAAGATTCACTCTTACATGACCCCAAATAGGATATTGTTAGATGTTTGAGAAGCAGTAGCGGATTCGGAGCATCTAATTTTAATTAGCTAGATTGCATCCATCTGTGACATCAGTTTGGAATATTATTGGTTTTACTATTAAGTATAGTATTACAAAAACAGAATGTCTGGGTTTTTTTTCTCTGATGACATCGGACAAAGATATGCATACTTAAATATCATCATTTTATGCACTTTTTTCGGTACATATTAGATGATTTCAAGCATGCTTACCGCTTTTCAGTACTTTTAGTACTTTAATTTTTTTTGGTTTATTTACTTAGTATCACCGGTCACGGTAGCCTAGTGTTAGAGCGTTCGCTTCGTGATCGGGAGGCCAGGGTTCAATTCTCGTTCGCGGCGCCGCGTCATACCTAAGACGTAAACAAAGGTAGTGACTGTTCCTTCGCCAAGCGCTTGGCACTAGAAGTGAAAGTCATTGGTCTTTCGGATATGACCGTGTCACGTTAGGCGCTGGCACGATAAAGAACCTTCACTGCTCAATGGCCCTGAGTGCCGAGTATAGGTCGAAATTTGAAGCCCTTCACCGGCAATCGGTGACGTCTCCATATGAGTGAAAAAATTCTCGAGAGGGACGTTAAACAATGTACAATCAATCAATGTATACTTAGTATCTGTGTTGGCCTATATCGAGTCGTCATCATGTCAACTTTAAGTTTCCTTTTTTGCTTTTTATCTTATCATAAAATCAAGTTGAGGTCATATTGATAAGGCAATATATTCTGTTTACTTTTTGCACATCATCACCAGGGCAATGTTTGACTCTTATGAGTCCATATCAAGTGTACAACAAGTACATGTATGAAGCATGTCTCTTACATTTTTAAATTGAACTAAAAAACTTATTTCCAACTTTGGAAACAGTGTTTGTCATCTGTACAGTACATGGAAAAAGTTTAAACATTAATTACATTGCGCTGTCAATACACAATGTAGAAAAAAGCAATGTAGACAATGTAAACGCGATATCGTATCAATATTGTCAACATTGCGATGTCAACGATGTCGTCATATAGAAACAATGACAATGTAGACGATGTAAACGAGATATCGTATCATCATTGTTTACATTGCAATGTCGACGATATCGTCAAGTAGAAACAATTACAATGTAGACGATGTAAACACGATATTGTATTAACATTGTTTACATTACGATGTCGACAATATCGAATTGATGAAAGAAACTGGACATGAATTTTAGTTGCTTAAAGTTTACAATATAAGCTTCAATGTGATTTCTACTAAAAGGGTAAACACATCTTATAATGTTAAGGCAGATATTGAAAGTGAAGTTATACCTCTTTCAGTAAAGTGAGGACTAAATATGTCAGAATAAGGTTAAAATTTCAAATTTTACTTTTAAAAAAAATTGTTTCATGCAAAAAATGAACGATTTTTCTAGTAGATGCATTGTTTTCCTTTTTTCTTTAATTTTCATATGATTTTCATGTAATAAATTTTAATGGCCATTGGCTATACTGAAACGAAATTCTTTTCATTTAATTTTAGTATTGTGTAATAAACATTACAAAGTCTAATATGTTTCGAAAACATTCATTTGATGCCAATATGCACTGCGAATCTGTGCCGCGTTATAAAATGCTTGCAGGGAAATGGTAACGTCATATTTTTATGACGTGTACATTAATGCCCTGTTCACACGGAGAGTTTAATTCGAATTAAACGTAAAGTTACTGCGAATTAGCTTCGTTTAGCGTTCACATGGAGAATTTAATGCGAATTAGTTTAATTCGAATTAGTTTACTGCGCATTAAATTACTTCGCATTAGCTCCGTGTGAACGCTAAGCAAAGCTAATTCGAATTAAATTTTGATGCATGCGTAATGGAAAAATTAGGTCAAACGACACATGCCCGTGGTCAGCTTGAAGTATTTGTGCTATTTTTGAGTGAAAAACCACGGAAAATTGTGTTAATCACTAAAATGTGTGTGCAGACACTGTAACATTATGTGAAATGCATCTGTTCCTGCATAAGGTGACGTGATTTGCAAATGACGTCATAATAGCCTTACTGAGGCCTGGCCGTAGAAATAGCATTTTAATTCGCATTAGTTTACACCGCATTAGCTGTCGTGTGAACGCAATTTAATTCGCATTATTTTGATTCGCATTAGTTTACTTCGCATTAATTTACTGCGAATTAAACTCGTCGTGTGAACAGGGCATAAGTGTATATTTCTTAACAATTTAGTAAGTTGTAAAGAGTTAATGTATAACTTTGCAATTTTCTAAGATATCTAAAACCCCGGGACCCAGAAAGAGATAAAGTAAAGGAAAATGAAGACAAAGAAAAGTTAAAAGAACTAAGAAACAACGTCTGCGCTGGAATGGCTATTCTAAACTTAATCTGGATTTCAATTAATTTCATGTTTCAACTGAGAAGGCCATCAGTTGTTACCTTAGCTCAACTTGTGAGTATATCTTTGTGTTATTTTCATTTTTTTTACAGAATCTACAATACAATAAATAAATTAGGCTTCATTCTGTCAAATATTAATATATTCTTAATTATACACGGTTTTGTGCTTTGAATTTACAATGTTATAAGAGTTCTATTTTAGAAAACCATCAAAAATAGGCATTTTGAGCCATTAACCTGTCTTATTGAAATCAGTTGTATATTTAGAATAACCTTTTTTTTTTTTACAAATCATTAAACTTCGAGCTTAAAGATTTCATGTCTGCTTTGCACAAAATTCAAACTTAAAAAATCAATTTGCCCTATTATACCAAGAAGACTGTAGAGTATAAATAATTTAACATACCAATCGTGCACGATTTTATTGCAGAAAGATGGAGATAAAATAGAAATTGATGTTTTGGGATTAATGTTTATAATATTCTTTACACTGATCCTTGTCCTCCAGTTTTGCGGTATGGTCATGCACAGGTAAAACAATTTTTAGTGTCAGATTTGAAACTTACATATAACAAAAGTTGCTGTTTTTATATATAACTTTCGATTTTTTTAAAATATACTTTTTTTGCATTATACATATACATTGTAGTACGTAAAGACATGCGACTATTTCCGGGCAGTTAAGGTTTTTGCACCCGTTAACCTTTTAAAATACGATTAACTTGTTTACAGAAATATTGAAACATTTTTAAAACAAGAGGTCCAGGGGCCATATCTCTCATCTGAGTACAGGCCAGGAAAAGGACAAAAATCAGTATTGTTTTAAAAAGCTTAAATGCAAATGTTGTCCCGACCTAACCCCCCCCCCCCCCCGAAAAAAAGGGTGGGTGGGTGGGTACGATTTGAACAAACTGAATATACACTAAATAAGCATGCAGATATATGCACATTTGGTTTTCTGAACCTTATTTGAAAAATAGAAATGTTGAATTAACATTTATTTTTTAAGTAATAATAATTATATGGACATATATATATTTTTTAAATCTATAATCACAGTTAAACAATTTAGTAAAGACTTTAAAGATAATTCATGGGCGTCGGAAGCAAATTGAAAGTGAGGGGGGGGGGGGGGATAAAGTAAGAAAAAAAGTAAATCCTAAAGGTATCTGAAATATGACGGAGAGACAACTGAAATGTATGACTTTGTGCAATTTAGTGACTGAATGGCCACTGAAAAGTCACTGAAAGCTGCCTTTTTTTAAATATTAACTGAAAGGTCTTGTTTCTTCCTGTGAAACTTGAAGTTTGGTTGAAATTGGCTTAGAGGTTCTTGGAAAGAAGTTGAAAATGTAAAAAGTTTACAATGAGACAATGACAACAGACAAGGGACAAATTATGACCAGAAAAACTCACTTGAGCCTTTAGCTCAGGTGAGCTAAACACTGATTACCGAACCCTGTTTTACACGAAAGTACAGAATCAAATTTATGTTAAGACAAATTATTGTCATCTCATTTCTTTTGGAAAATATATATAAACTAGAGGTAGTGTGAGGAATGAGCTCACTAAATGACCCCCCTCCCTCGCCTCCCATATGGTTACAATGGCAAAGTCCATGTTTTGCTGTGGGCGGGAAACCCAAAATATGTTTCTAATCAAAAAATGATAAAAGGAGGTGCACAATGGCAATATGTATTAAAGATTCTGTGAAAGTTTCATTGAATTTCACTCAGTGGTATAAGAGGAGTTGCGGATAAGAGATCGGTACCCCAAAACAGACAGCCGGACAGACGGACATACCAATTACAGTATACCCTCCCACTTTGCAAGCAGGGGGTATAAATATAACAATTTTTAAAAGAATTGTAAAAACATTTTACAGATCAATTATTTTTCAAGTATTAAAAAAATCGATATTATAGAGACATAAAATCTCTTTAAAACGATCAAAATAACATAAAGTATACTTTAAGCATTGCTTAGATTTGCGATTCTGCTGGATCGATGAATATAGTAATTTTAAAAGATCTCAAGTAGATATGGTTGTATAAATTATTTCAGATGGGGGACCTTTCTTCACCTCGTGGCGATAACGGAAATCCCTAATCCATTTAAGAAAAAAGAGAAAAAGCGAGAACAGCAAGATCAACCATCTCCAAAAAAAGGAAAAACGGAGGAAAATTTGGAGTCGGAAATCCAAAATCTATCACGAATAGGTGCATATATTTTTCATCTCTATTTATTATACAAGTATGCAAGAAAGGCTTTAAACCTGTTCCCTTTAACTCGACAGAAAAAAGTGGTATGTTAAATGTTAGTTTTCTTTTAAAGTTTTGGGAACAAAAAAAATTGTTATTTGGGT
>NW_026925153.1:0-25398 GCF_032062105.1 Saccostrea cuccullata
CACAGAGGCAGGAATTTCATAGGATGCAATCCATTTTTAAGTTTATCACATCTATACACAAACATGTGTATCTCTCAGTCACAGTGAAGCCTGAACAATCATTTAACAGGTTAACTATGGGTAATGTTAAAGACTTCACAAGTTGGATTAAAACCCCTAAAATGTCCAAAACAGACAATATTTACTTCTCAAAGTCGTTTTCTGCTGTGTACTTTCACTTTCATTTTCATTGATTTCAAGCAAAAGATTTCCGAAAGGGGAAATAACTCTTGTCAAAAATGTGTGTAAATTTAGAGATTTTTACAAACTTTACAATCAATTTATTTTCTTAAAGTAAATAATACCTCTCCAGTTTTTTCATATGTTCTTCATAAATGTATAAGGTGTTATTCAGAGCATCAGAATATTCCACCAGTGCCTGCGTTTTTTGTACACATTGTTATGTTTAACCCCCCCTTTTTAAAGCACTTTTTTATGTTATTTGGCATTTAACAGCAGGTCCAAAAAAAATTTTCAACTTTTTTTAAAGGCGTACAACACACTGGGGGAGATAACTCTTGCGATTTCAATTGAACGTTTGACGTGACGTCAAATTTAACGTAAAAAAATAAAGCGTCAAAACGACGAGTAAAACGATCCCGATGTAAATCAATCATAAAAGAAAATTGGGATATGGGGCTTGGCTGTGATTGTGCGTACCATACTCAATCAATGAGTATTTTTTAATTAATCCGATTAAACTCCGTAAAAAGCAAGACATAAAATACCATCCCTTAATGTTTATTTCATTTCATTTCATATACAATAAATTGTATTTTTTATCAAAGCGCAGCATTTTTTTTATTCTGAAAATTTTATTTTACATTGCCGAAATTCTCAATGTACAATTGGCTATATAACATTGCGATTAATGGTCTTCATTACGATTTGTGCATTTACGATATAAATATTGTTTTTCTTCTTTAATTAAATAAAAAAAACAATAAATAAACAAAAAAAAACTTTTTACAATGTAAAATCGTTGTTGTTCTCAGACCCTTACTAATCAAAGAGGAACAACTCTGAAAATGTAGGAGATGTTTATTTTCCTCCCTTTGTTCACGGTTTTCCACAGAATCAGATACATTTACAGCAAGACCTGATAAATCCGAGAATTGAATACTATAGACCTCATATACACAATGTAAGTATAGAATTGAAAAGAATTGTTCTCTTGTACTGAAATTATCTGCATTTATGAATATCCTATTTCAGCAAATCGTTTGACTTTCTGTCAACAATGTCGGTTCGCATTTCCTCGAATCAAAACAGAACGTAGACTATAAGATTTTGAAAAATATCAAAGTGCGATTTGATATAAATTGAAATAGAATTGAAGAGTTTAATGTTTGATATTTTGAAGTTAATTTTTATTTTAACTTTAGAAGCGACGACATTGAAAGAAATGCGTACAATATCACAATGGGTGTACATCTATACAAATGTCGATGTATCCCCACGGCCACATACTGTCTCGTTTGAAATAATGACATGAAAGAAACTACAATTATTCCATTTATATCATAGGAGAGTTGAGCATACACCATTTTTTTAATGAATAAAACTAAAGAAATAAAATTAAAAATCAACATATTCAAGTTCAACAAAACTTGAATTCGTATCCAGGTTTCATGTGATATGGAATGCATAACGCATATATATATGGACTAAACACTAAAATCCTTCAGTAATTTTTTCCTGATGCATATAAAAAGAGTAGTCAATATTTATTTATTCTGCATTCATGAATTTAAAAACTAATGCATACCTCCGGGATTCAAATGACGAAATACCAGTATATTTGAACTGTAAACGACGTTTCGTCAAACGCTAATGGACTGCGACGCAAAAAAGGAAGGGGTGGGGGTGATAGGGGTACTCAAAAATTGCCTAAAAATCTACATTTAAATACGCTTTACATATGAGAACTTTTAAATTTGTAAGTTAATATATTTCTGAAGCAAAAGCAGTATTCCAATTTAATTTTTTAAATGTGTATTTGTAGATTCATATAACAAAGTGATCGACCCCGGCCTGAAAGACGCGCGGGAATGTGATTTATTGAGAAAGGGGGAGGGGGTAATTTTCCGCTATTAAATCAAGACTGGTCGTACAAAAATTATACAAAAAATTACGAAGCTTATTTCTACTACCAGCTACCTAAAGAAAGTTTTTTACCAAAATTAAACGACAGGTTTTTTCACAAAAAAATTTTGAATTTGAAATATACGCAATTTTCAAGGCTTAGATAATTCATAGTTTTTCAGTTTAAGGTCTTTAAAAATTATTTTGATGATATTTATATCAAAAAGATGACTATGTTTTTGTGTTAAATGGTTAAAGGAATAAGCCAGTGAAATTTGACATTTATATCGAACCTGGCTTTTTTGAAAATCAAGGTTTAAGTAGTTCATTGATTAAACATTTTCTCTCCTTGTAAACAACTAAAGGGGGGTAACTTTTGGAAGTTCCTGTCCAAAAACCACTCGAACGATTTTGTCCAAAATGTGCATACCTGCAGTAGATATAGTCATGTACTATATATACAAAAATATCGAAAATTAAACGACAGGAATTTTTTGGGGTAGGTGTGTTGTACATCCTTAATAGAAAATACAAATAATAAATTATTTCAAAGGAAAAAATAAGAATAATCACCTTTATTTAATTAAATGTACATGAATGGGAAGAAATATCATTTTAGGTATTTTTCACTATGTGAAAAAACAGGTAACCTGGTTCCCATGGAAACAAGACCAATTGTTCACTTTTAATAATATTTTTGTAAATTGGGCTTATAATGTAACTATTTCACAAAGTTTCAGCAAAATCCGTGAAAATCAATTTCCAGCCCATTTTGATGCTTACAGAGAATGACTCTTAACTGCTCTCCAGAAGATGAGAAACAGTTCAGATGGTGATGTTTGAAGACAAGGAAAATGGGCCAGAGGAAATCGAAACCCAGTATTCCCAAGGAACACAAGCTGGAGAACGTGGGTTGAAAGCTGAATCTCTCCTATTTAGTAATTAGTTTTCTGATACTCTGAGCTTCTTCTACAGTTTCTGTAAACCCTATCAATTGGTAGTCATCTCCTTTTCTCTTTAACTGCAGATCTTCTTAAATTGGCCATTTTATCAATCAGTAGTCCACCCCTAAAACCGTCCTCGCTGACATTTTGCTCATCTGCAATTAATCTCATCCACTGAAACATTTCACTATTGAAACCAGCTTCTTGAGGAACACAATTTTTGTAACGTTGTAAAATTCTTTGTGAAGGTAGAACAACAAACCCACTTTTACACAAATCTTCATATGTTTTAGGAGAACGGTAGTATAATGAAAGACACATTCTGATGATTTTCTTGGACCATCTTCTTCCTTGTGGATGACTTTTTATGGACTGGGTTTGAGATTTTAAGAAAGTGGCCATTTTGTCTGGTACGGTGTTTAGCGCATGCTCAACTGTCACGTCTTGATGACTATTTTCAGTTAAATGAATTTCATCAGCACTTGTGACATTATCTTGCTTTTTACTTAAAGGTTCACATTGAACACGCACAGATTTATTTGTAGTGAAAGATAGAAGTATTTTGCATTGTGTAACACGAATTCTCTTTGAGGATTCACCATTTTTATGTGTCCATACTTCTGATAATGTGTTTTCAGTACATGTTGATAAATTTTCTGAATGAGAAACACCCATGCATATACTAAGTTTTCGGATTCCATCCAGAATACCTACTTCCTTGCTTGACTCAAATAAAAGCTTGTTTTCCAATTGAATAACCTTCTTATTTATCGGTCTATTGCACACCATTACATAAACATGGCCTTCAGCATCAAATGTGACTTCGGTTAACATTTTGTGCCCATTAACCAGAAATCCATTGAAATAACCAAGTTGTAGTTTTTGCTCACTTTCTGACATGACAAAGAAATCATCACCTATTAATGACTTTATATCTTTTAAACTGATATTTTTTGTATTCTCAAGTACATGTACTTTCTAACAAACCGTAATATAATTTTGTTAATAAAGCCGATTTTTGTTAACATCCAATTGTCTTTGAAAGACTCCTTTCAAAGATTTTATTCAGTGCCCTTCCAATAGCATGGCTTGAGACAGACTTGTCTGGAAATTTATCCTGTATTGCAGACAATGTAATTGTGCCAATTTCACTTCTAGTGATGTTTTGGAGTAACCTAAAAATATTGATAATTTCACCATACTTTGTTGAATATAGTACAATGACCTATCCTCATTCTTAAGAAAAAAAAAGATGTATTTGTGAAACACTGATGTCCCCATATGGCAGCTTATGGCAAAAGTTAAAACTTTTCAAATGCAAGTCAAAATCCAAGGTCAAAGTTAAAAAGTCAAAACTGCTGAGATCCAGAGAAAGGTCTTATAACAAGGAATACTGTGAAATCACAAATTTTCGTGGGGGTTATTTTCGTTGTTTTTGAGGTATGAAGAGCTGACCCACAAATTCACGTCCACCACAAAATGTATAATTGTTACAT
The DNA here is from genome assembly GCF_032062105.1 of Saccostrea cuccullata. NCBI lineage: Eukaryota > Metazoa > Mollusca > Bivalvia > Ostreida > Ostreidae > Saccostrea > Saccostrea cuccullata. Next base: position 4,565 of record NW_026925153.1, read on the forward strand.
AGTTACATAGTTACATAACTTACTAACAATTCTTCATCCACGAATTCAAATCCCCACGGACCAAGAGTTTTTACTCAATCCACAAAAATTTTACCTCACGAAAATATATGATTTACGTGAAACACGAAAGCCCTACTACTAATTGTTTAAAAGTTATGGGCAAGGTAAATGATTTTGCAGACAAACAGACACATAGACAGACAGCAGACGGACAGACAGGACAAAAGTTATAAACCTAGAACCTTCGATTATGGGGGGCATAAAAAAGTATGTTTCTGGTAATCTGATAGTTAGAATAATCTGTGTCTCGGTACAAGCCCTCACCACAGTTAGAATACGTCCCATACACTTGCAATGTAGCAAATCGGAGCGGATCCGCTCCGAAACGATTTTGAAAAATATAAAATGATTTGCACTGGGAATAACTACCAAAATAATCAAAACAAACCTTTTTGAGATTGCTTATGCCCTTTATCCCAAAAAATAATCCATATAAATACGAAAATCCAATTAATTTTCTCAACGTTTTTCTCTCGATTCAAATTACCTGCCATGTTTACATTCGGAACTCTCTAGATTGTTCCTAGTAAATGCACTATGCGAGTTATCGCCCGTGTTTCTTTTTGCTACATTACGAATACACGGAACGAATTCTATCGTTAAACCGGGTCCGTAGGACAATATCATTTTAACGATAGAACATTCTATCTAGTAATCTGACCATCCATTATTTCATTCAGCAACCCTTGGTTTACTATTATGCGCCCGGATCGATAGATCCAGGGCGTAAATTATTTCTGTCCTGTGTATTTGTCTGTCTATCTGTCTGTTGTCAACTTTAACGTTCGCCATAACTTTTGAACCATGAGAGAAAGTGACTTAGTATGTGGTATGCATACTCCACTAATAAAGTTCTTTCAAATGACACCAAGATCAATGACATTGTGATTTTCACTGATTTATATGCTAAAAAAAAGCTTTTTGAACTTTGTTGCCATAGTGTTTCAAAAACACATCTTCCTTTTATTCCAGATTTTGAAATGTACTCGTGTTTACTATTACTCTTGTTTTCTCATACTATGCAATTAGTTTAATGCATTTCTCGGTTGCTTAATCTTTCACTGCCAATAAGAGAACTTAAGGTATTATTCATTAACAAATTACCATCGGTCTTACCAAGACACAATATTTTCTGACGTCTTCATTTCGTGGTTATTGAAATTTTATTTCAAATACCGCGCGGATTTTACTTTGTGTATCTCTTGACTTTACCTACGATTTCGGACACCTCTTGGGTTATAAGGTGAGAAACCGCTGGGCGTCGCGTCGATCGATGAACACTTCCGTTGCTTTCGATAAATAGGAGCAAGAATCGAGGACGTTCGGTTCACTGCATGTTTAAAATGGCATGTATAGGTCAACAGATGATAGGGAGTAGTCATTCAATCATTTTTCAACGTAGATCTCACCAGAAACCGGTAAGAAAAGTGTAGATATGGATGAAAATTTAGTGTGAACCGAGGTACCCCCTGATTTTCAAGATGGGGAGTGGCGCTCCTTTACTCTTTTTATATACAGTAAATATGACATTTTTAAAACGTGCTAATTTCGGTGAATTATTATTTTAATGAGGGTATTCAGGCACACGTAGAAAAACACATAATACACAAAATACACCATCCTGTAACCAAGCGCCTATGCAGATGATTAGACACATTATTGCTGTCAAGTATTGATCTTCAACTCCCACACAGGAAGTAAATGGTGAATAAATAGAGTGATCCTATTAGAATATAAAAATAATTGTTCTGTTAAAATCTCTACGAGTATCATCATTTCAAAGATGGATAAACCTTTAATTTAAATTCATCTGAACTTTCTCTCCCGCGCTGCGCAGTGGTAAGAGAGCCACTCTAGAGTCGCGAAATAAGGGAGTTGATCCTCACGTCGCGGGATCGAATCCCACTATGAAAGGTGTAGACCGGTCCTTCGGATGAGACAGTATAAACCGAGGTCCCGTGTCGCAGTAGGTATTGAAAAAGTTCCCTCCCTGCTCAATGGCCCCGAGTGCCGACTAAAGGACAAAATTTGCAGCCCTCCATCGGCAAGTGGTGGCATCTCCATATGAGTGAAAAATTCTCGAGAGGAACTCTAAACAACATACAATCAATAAAACATTTGAACTTTCCAAGAAACTTACACATTACTTGTTTATTGCTAAAGGTTGTCACAAATTACCGTTAATGCTCTTGATCAACAAACTTTTTTTTCTAATTGAGAATCTTGTTTTCAAACAAGTTTCTCAAGTGGACGAAAAGTAAGTTTGTTTAATGCCCCTTCGAGAATTTTTCACTAATATTGAGATAAAGCCTCTTGCCAGTGGGGTGTTGCTAAAACGCGGAACGGAAAACGGAACGGAAAGCGGAATGGAAGGGAAAACGGAAAATAAATGTCAAGCAAATAACCTTGATTCGATATAAATCAGACATAAAAAGCATTATTCATGATATAAAAGTCATATATAATGAAAATTATCGTAAAATATGATATATTCATGGATCATGCGTCCCTCAGAACTTGCACATGTACATGCGATGGTCAATGAAATACATATTTTGATAGATGTACTAACTACTCAAATCCTGAGTATAAATCTGTCAAACGTTTCGTTCAAATTATTTTTTTTAAGAATGCTCATTTATCAACAAAAAATCTTGTTCTGAAATAGGTTGAAGGAAAAAAGACTACTAGTAAGTATACACCGTGTATCAGTAAAGAAAAAAAAAGTTTTGACATTCAGATTATGCATGCATTGGCGAATCCAGACATCTTGAAAAGGAGAGCAGTTAGCTCGGAGTAGGTGCCCTTAGTCACGCAAGAAATTGATTTATTAATTGATTAAATCCATGAGTGGCATGATGTGCAAATTGAGAAATTTAAATATGAATTTATAGCTGAAATATAAGAAAACATTTCTTGCAGAAGAATTTAATAGGATGTTTATTTTTCCCTTTAATTGCAACTTTTCAGACCTGATCGGAAAAACAAACTCTAAATGTTTTACGGTCGGGGTCTTACCCCCCCCCCCCTTCCAAAAAATCACACTTTAACTTCATTGAATGTAAAGATGATATATTAATTTTACTACAGTTAATATTTACAACTCCATCTCTCCAAGAATTTAATTGACAGGAAGCGATTCTATTTTGCATAAAATTTAACAACCAGTTTTACAGTCGAAGTGTTTATCCGGGCTTGCCGGAAAAGGGCGCTCTAATAGTAATCTTAAGATTTTTTTTTAATTTTTATTTTTCTTACCAATTACCATTATTCATTTAGATCATAGGCACTCGCCATCTTAATTGTTAAAAAAATATATCTCGTTTTGTATATAGTATAGTAGAGATATATTTTTTTTTACAATTAAGATGGGAAGTGCCTATAATTTACATACCAAATATTGCCCCCCCCCCTCTTCAACTGTTTACCTAATATAACCTTTTTACTATAGAAATGTTCATTGAAACCCCCAACACTTTCTGTCTGTTAATTACTGAAAGAAATTGGAGTTGGAATTTATCCTCAATTATCTTTTTTTTGCTTGTCAAGTTCGACTTTTTTCTCCCCCCCCCCCTTTTCAAAAGCGATGCTACGTCACTACTTTGTCAGCGGTTTTCGTAAGAGACTTAACATGACTAAATCAACTTGTATTTATTAAGGAGTGATTAAATATGTATAAATTAGGGAATAACTATCTTCTAATTTGGTATTTGCGACCGTTAATGCTGATTTAACGGTCGCAAACTGAGTTTTACCGGCGACGCGTAAGCGGAGCCGGTAAAACGGATGTTTGCGACCGTTAAATCAGCATTAACGGTCGCAAATACCAAATTAGAAGATTAGTTATTCCCATTCTAATGCAATTCATGCATTTTTTTTTGTCGAATACGTCACGGAGCATTGTGTTTTTGCGTCGCTCTATTGTGACGTCATAATGAAAAAGCTTTCACGCTCGTTAATGCTCGTTTTACTGCTTCAAACATTAGTGCATTAGCCAATGAAAACGTGTTTTACAAAACAATTGCATTAGAATACAGATTGAATGTCGTTTCTGAGAAAATTTATGTATTTTAAATGATTTAATCGAAAATAATATTTTCCTTTTTCCGTTCTGTTCCGCTTTCCGTTCCGTTTTCCGTTCCGCGTTTTAGCAACATCCCTTGCCAGTGTGGAGGGCTGCAAATTTAAGCTTTACTCGACATTAACGACCTTCGAGAAGAAGGACTGGTTTCTACGACTCACAGTTGGATTTCTGTGGCCCTTCGAATGACACGGTGCAAATAAATATCATTCAAATGAAACTGCATAATTTACTCAAATGAACAATCATAGATATCTGAAACATTTTTACTAGCGTCATTATTAATGATGTAATATACATGTAATCTGTGTTCTCCTATTCACTTTGAGATGACATAATAAATTATCCATGGCATCTGTCTTTTTAACTATGCTGAAAATTTGAAGTCCATTTCCGTAAAGTGCAGAATCACCGTGCCATAGCGTTACCATGATGCAATTATTCCGTAACGTATGATGAAACGATTCCTTATGGAGTTTTTACATGGAGATTTGACCAAGGTAAGTTAATGTCGTATTTGTATGCCTTAAACGCAAAATAGCCCTAATTGTGTTAGCCGTTGCATTATAGGAATGACACAGGCATCTGTTGACATAACGGACAACCCTAATGTAGATTTTCCAAAGGGTTTGGAAAAATTTTGGAATTCCATGGAATTCCAATCATTTCTATACCAAACATGAAAAGTGTGTCTGGAAGTTTTTGGAATATTTTGGAATTTGAAAAAAAAATTGGACTTAGACATTTTTTGGTTTGGAAAGTAGTGGAATTCTTTGGAAAAAATGATAAAATGAGAAACTTAGCCATTTTCTGCGCTGGAAAACTGTGGAAAATTACTTAGATTTTTTTATCTGTCGAATAATAGTACAATAACATCGGGCTCGAAGTCGGGCTCGATGAACAATTAATTTAAACAACATGACGAAATTCAAAAGTATCGGACGAATGCCATGTTGATGTTGCACAGAAGGAAAGTTGGAAAGAGGGTGTCTAGAACAGGGGAATCATGTTTAGCTTTGGATGGAAGAAGATGAAGACATTTTAAGACCTGGTAGGTACAATATTGTACCTGTAGTATTTTATGTGTCCTTGAATGAAGAACGCTTCTGCTACTGTTCATTGGTCTGGACACCACACATAAACTGCCCGACGGTGAAATCGTTAGTTCACTATTTCAATTTTGTAATAATTTAAGATCATGGATTTAAACTCGAATTTCCTCGTTTGGGATCGAACTGATGTAAAGCATTAAGATAACATTTACAGAGTATGATGTACACTGTAATAGATTATATATTTTTTATGCATGTTCATGATCATTTTCAGCTCTCATTTTAATTTTTTTATAGTTGCTGCATAGTGCCTGAGATGATCAAAACAGCAATGGCGTTTTATAACTTGGTGGATGTAGATGCTTAGCCAATCAGTCACTAGGCTTATGAATATGGTGAGAACTAGCTCAAATTATCATTCAACCAAGTAAACTAAATTTGATTTTATTAATCCATGTCTATTAGCATATGAATAAAAAAAAATTAATTCAAGTTTGCCATGTAAACAAAATTTAAAGGTTTATATTCTTAACACGCTTAAATTCCTTACTCTAATAATTTAAAACAATGAATTCTGACAGGTAATCTAAACATGCTAACTGCACAGGCATGCATAATTATTTTAGATCAGACATGCTGCAATCATCTACTATGAAGTAACCATCCATTCTACAGGAATCCCTATGCTCACAAGGACAAGAGCTGTATGAAAAAAACCCGCAAAAGGTCAGATTTCTTAATTATTTTCAAATCAATAAAATCACACCTTTTTCAGTATCAGTCTGGCATTGAGCTTGAGCTCTAACCTTTTCTTTTTAGCTCACCTGAACCATTTTAAGGCCTAAGTGAGTTTTTTGATCAGTGTCTGATGTTGTCTGTCATCTATAAACTTTTCACATTTTTATATTTATCAGAATTAATCCTAATTTGAACAAAAAATTGCAAGATAGTGAATTCATATTCCACGGTAAACTGATTTGCCAGGTCGAAAAAACCAATTGTTTTGTATAGTTTTCGTTTATTATTTGTCATATATTTATATTGATATCAATAATGATGCATCTTAATGGTCATCTTTTCTTTCAGAAATTGTGCAAGGAAAGTTTGAAGTATCTGTGGGAATGATCATCATCCAACTTTCTGAGCCTTCGTACTGAAAGTGAATGCGTTTGTGACACCAATTATCTGTCAACCCTATAACATAACCATTTACTAATTTCATGGGATATCAGTGAGGAAGTGATTCTCTAGCAAACACATTGGAAGTTCTGGATCTTCATTAATTGGGATCTTTGGCACGTACGTTGGGGGAAAATACTTTAGCATCTGTTGATTTTATGGGATCTTTGTATCAATATAGTTGTGTAGTACATATTTTTTGCATTTAATACATGTGTTTGTCACTCTAGTCATTAACTCTGTACCAGTACATAAGCCACTGGCAGTTCATTGTAAATGTATACTCTGTTGAGGTTTCGATGACCTCTCCAATTCCATGTCCAATGTCATTTAATAAAACTAACTTCTTATTTTAGAAAATGCAGACTGGAGTAAACTAAATACATGTATATCTTAACATGATTATCATTAATTTAATCAAGGTGATTCTCCAGTAATCATATTCTTCACTGGATATTTTTGTAAATAACCTTTGTTGTAAAATACTTCCAGTGAGAATACATTTAAAAAGTGTGCTTATATTGTACATCTGAGATTATACGCAATATTTGTCTTTAAAAAAACATTGTAAAACAAACAATGATTTTTTTATTTTGAAAATATAGATTTGATCTATGAAAAATTGTGATGTTATCAATTGTTTTTTGTAATTATTTGGCACTTATTATTCAGTTTTCATTGTACACGTATTTGGAATCCTGGAATTCCATGGATTTCCATGGAATTTCTTAGATTTACAAACATCCTGGAATTCCATGGATTTCCTCCGCAAATTTCCATTCTGGCATTGTTCCACTCTTTTCCAGGCTAGATTAAAAATTCCAAATCATTCCGAAAAAAGTTCCGTCCCAATACTCCGGAGAATTCTTAAGAATTCCGCGGAACAAAAATTCCATGGAATTCCATGGAATATGCTTTGGAATTCCATGGAAGTTGCGGAAAATCTACATTAGGGAATGTCCGGTGATGCGCCGTTTTCTTAAACACCTTGCACTTTCATAATAAAGAGGCTGAAAAGTTCGATTTATTCATAGAACTTTTTTCCCAATCAAGTTACAAAATCAGCTACAAGTTTACCATAATGAAAATTTGTTGTTTTTCCATTTCACTCTAGAATTATGATGAAAATATTTATTTAATCGCTTTAAACGTGGGTTTTTAGAAGTAACGTATGATGCAACGATTCCCATCATCAGTAACGTGCGATGCAACTATTCTTTAACAATTGTATTATTAGATCACTATGTTGGATTTCTTTATGACCATAGGCTTCACTCAATGTCCAATCATTCTCTAATAATGCACACTGGGGACTTTTTGCAGTGTTTCTGTTTGGGGTATCAACAAGTCGATTTTTGGATTTAAATGGGGTAGAAAATTTTCTTCTTTTCGGGTTTGGGTAAGGGGATGAAATGACTTTATTTTTGCTGTAATTTGTAGCCGGGCTTTGCTGAAATCAAAGTCCTGGCTATAGGCATCATGATCGACTGTCTTACTATAAATACAACTGTAACACAGTAAACAAAAAACCAAACAGCGCCAAAGCAGACGCTTCCGATAAACAAAATAGTTCCAATGCATGACGATATTCAAACAAACAACTATTTTTAACATCCCAATCATTGGAAAAGTTAATGATCAATATTTTTGCTAGATACAGTGGCGCCTCATTTATCCGGACGCTTTGGTTCCCAGGCAAATTGTCCGGATAAGTGAAGCGTCCGGATATCTGAATTCTATTGATTTCTCTTCCAGATATTCTGTATTTGTATTGTAACTCTTATATATAAAGAAAGATAAATGCTATCATATAGAAATAATAATTTATTTTTTTTAACACTATATCTTTAGTATACATCAGCACTACTTTTACACTTTTATTCAAATATAATAAATATTTTTATAGCTAAAAACTAAATGCCGACTCGCGCTCTCTTTGCCGGTGGTGTAGACATGGTTGTAGCTGGAGAGCAGAATGACAAACATTGGATATAACGCTGCTTATATGGGCAGATTTTTCATTACCCAGCTTAGTTTTTACTTTCTACTTCCTATAAATTTATGAACATAGCCAAGCAAATTTTCTCATTTGCAGCTTTGATTACACGCAAGCGAGCTGTCAGTATCGAGTCTAATTTTAATTTGAACACTCATCCACGCTAAATCTGACATAATAAAAATTCACGCAGTAATCATCCCAAGCGAAATCATTGATTGTCTAAAATTATTCAAATTTGATTGAATGGTTTAGGGTTTTTTTTTTTCGATGATAACTGCCTCCAATCTACAGATGAAAATTACTAATATACCGATTTGTGTGTGCACATGTGTAGACTAGTCTACGAGATTATGAAACTAAGTCGTCCCGTCTATGAATAGAAAAATATTTAAAACCAGCTCTGTACTAAAATTATAAATATCTCGCAGATAACAAATAAGTGAATAGAAAATTGTTTTCTGTTACCAACACAGTTAATTGTTTATTTTCATTTGTGTATCGATCTCGCTTATATTATGACCATATCCACTTAGCATGCTTAATCTGTGGACTAATCATCGTAAGTTCATAACACAGGTCACAGGTGATCGTCTTGTAAAAACAATCAATCCGGCCAGTGTTTTGATAACAATTATCACTCAGTTCAGGCGTGAATGTTGACAAGAATGGAAGTACAAATCAAAATTTACCGTCCGGATAAATGAACCAATTTGTAACGTAAAAATACATTTTGTAGTAAAAAAGAGCCGTCCGGATACGGAACGCGGAATTCCGGATAAATGAGTCAAAATTACGTTGAAAAAATCCGTTCCCGAGAAAAATCGTCCGGAAGGTGAAGCGTCCGGATATCTGGCGTCCGGATATCTGAAGGTCCACTGTATTAATTAAACTGAAAGAGAAATTAGATATTTGCTTTATTGGGATAATCGTGATATAATAATTTGTGCATATACGAGTACGCTGCTGAATGCATAATGTAAGCGAATTATTTTCAATAGCGCGGGGTTCTCGAAATGTTGAGAGTTTCGTTTCATGTCGTTTTCGTCGATGTTACCGGTATGTTAATGGCCATATTCTGTTTTGATTTTTAGCAAATTAATAGTATAGTGAATTGGAATTTTTAGAATTAACATGCGTGGAGTCGCATGACAATGTACATATGTCAGTGTTTCTACATGTAGTTGGCTATAAAATTACTGTTTGTTTGAAACTAAAAGAATGTCTAGAAAATACACATGTGCAATATTTTAACTTATCCAAGACTGAATTTTTAAATTATGAGAAAAAATGCGCATTGAATAGAAAATATGCGAGAATATCTTGGAAATAAAATTTTAAAATCAAACATTGAGGTCTCGACTTTTAATTTTGATCACTGGTATATGAGATATTGTTTTAAATCATAATCATACAAACTCTACCTGTTAAAAATCAATGGTCAAAAGGGAAAAAAATTAAATTTGTACTAATTTCGGATCAGACAATATACTCGAGCAATGAAAGCCCAGCTTTCAGTATTTTCAATACTTGATTTCTTTTAGCCGTTCTATAGTCAAGTTTTGTTTTTTTTCTTAACCATTTATTATTCTGTGATAAGAAGAAAGCAATGAGTAATTTTATTACCCTACTTTGAAACGTGTCCTAGTAAAGAAATCCAACATATTGGTCTAATAATACGATTGTTAAAGAATAGTTGCATCGCACGTTACTGATGATGGGAATCGTTGCATCATACGTTACTTCTTAAAACCCACGTTTAAAGCGATTAAATAAATATTTTCATCATAATTCTAGAGTGAAATGGAAAAACAACGGATTTTCATTATGGTAAACTTGTAGCTGATCTAGTAACTTGATTGGGAAAAAAGTTCTATGAATAAATCGAACTTTTCAGCCTCTTTATTATGAAAGTGCAAGGTGTTTAAGAAAACGGCGCATCACCGGACATTGTCCGTTATGTCAACAGATGCCTGTGTCATTCCTATAATGCAACGGCTAACACAATTAGGGCTATTTTGCGTTTAAGGCATACAAATACGACATTAACTTACCTTGGTCAAATCTCCATGTAAAAACTCCATAAGGAATCGTTTCATTATACGTTACGGAATAATTGCATCATAGTAACGCTATGGCACGGTGAGAATGACCCTTTGGCTCTCACTGTTTATCTGTAATGCTTTTTATTCAAATCATTCTTAAAACATTGAAAATTGGAAACCGGAGATATCGCTAAGTTATTCTTTGAACATGAGGTCCGTATCTGAAGTGGAGAGAGATGCCTCTACGTAAAATGATCTTGACTTTGGACATAATTATCATCTAATAAGTTTTTAAGTTCTTAATACCAATACACCGGAATCGTCTTCTATCAGATTTACAGTTTCTGCTTCAGGAGCTGTAACTCAAGAAGGATTCTTTGTTTGATCCAAGATCCTATAGATGATATTGTTTTCTCAAATACGCATTAGCGCAAGCGTTATCACCGATGATGATGATGGAGAACGCATTGATTAACAGTACGATTTCCTGGCTTTAGGAAATAATTAGTTCAGCAACATGTAAATATCAAAACATAATATCCAAGTTTGGTGCTGTAACGCAATGAATGCATTTTGCGTCGTTTTTGTCATGGGTGGTGAATGTTTTAGCATTACGATCTTTTTTTTTTTTTTTTTTTTTTTTGTTTGTTTTTTACATCTTAGGATTAAACTTTTTTCAGATTTTAACACATCACGAGCATTTTTTTTCTGATCAATTTCATTGTTTAATACACTATTAATGTAAAATTATTTAAACTTTAGGAGGAGACCATTTTAAAGACATTTACTTAGAGTTGTGCAGTCGTTACAGAAATAATTCAAGAAATTAAGCTTAAAGAATGTACAATTTCTACTGTCAATACATCGCGTATATTAATATAAGCATATAATTTATGAATTTTAATTATTTTTACTTAATATTATGGAACCGAGTTAATAACATGTTTGCAGCTAAATATATGCAATTAAAATCGCATACATTATCCAGCAATATTAAAATTATAGGCAGCCTGTATTATTTCCTTCTGTTGCAGTCAAAACAAGTGATGGTAGAGATTCATGCGGACACGAAGTTGATTTTCAAACCACCTCAGGTACTATAGTATTTTCTTAATGACAACGTTTAAAATTTCATTCAAAAGACAAATAATTTCGATTTCAGATTAGTACAACTTAGTTATTAATAAAAGCAAATTTCAGGTCTATTATAACAAATAATATAAATGTAGTAATAAGTTATAACCAATTTCTGATGTTATAAAGTATATTATAAGAAATTAATAATAGATACGTTTGAGGCCGTTATCCGCATCCGTAGACGGACCCTTGGAAAAACTGACCATGGAACGGTATTTGATACGATGGACCAGTTAATATCAGATTACGACTTCTTCTTATAAACTAGAGGGACAGAATAATTATTTTTTTGGGACAAATTATTTAAAAAATCTACCCAAATGCAAAATTTGCCGTTTAAAAATTCTTTCGCTTTTTCAGTCGTAAAAAATTCATTAAACATCACTATCACCATGTGTTCACAGGATTGAAATTAAAGTTAATTTCATTCCACTTTGTTTCTACTTCTTTTCCGGCAACATTTACAAATGTAACTGTATGTAAGTGAAACTATTAAAATGATATTTCTGTAAATGATCCTTACAGGACAGCTTCCAAGAAAATTGATTGAATTTAGACGACCGAAAATTTAATGAAATTCAGTCGGCATATTACGCTGCAATGTGATATTTTTGAATGAAACTTTTTGGAATATCGCAATGACTAATGCTTGCATATATTTGGTTTTCTGTTGTTCCTTTATACTCCCCGATTGAAAAGCGGGAGGGTATATAGTAATCGGTATGTCCGTCCGTCTGTCTGTCTTTTACGCTTTGGGGTACTCCCCATCTCCTATTCGCAAATCCCTTTATACCACTGAGTGAAATTTAATGGAAACTTTCTTACGTATCGTCATTGTGCACCTCCTATTTTACTTTTTGATACTACACATTATTTTGGGTTTCCTACAGCAAAACATGGACACTGCCATAAGGATACAACAATATATTTTATTCTAAACGTCTACGAAATAAATTGTTTTTCAAAAATCTTATGGTTAAAAATAATGTAGGTCCTTTTTATCAACATTTTACATAGGAAATGCATTGAGATTTGTGAAAACATTTATTCGACAAAATTTAAAAAGGAAGGCTGGCTTGGTGGGTTAAACAAAGCCGAATTAATAGTTTGTACCATTAAACCTGTTCAAAAGTTCTTGAAAAATTCTATATTAAAACCAGAAATGTTGCCAATGTCCTTAACTTTAGTATTTTTTGTTAGGGTATTAGCAGTGTCTATGTTTTGCTATGGGTAACCCAAAATGTGAATCAGATCAAAAAGTAAAATAGGAGGTACACAGTGGCAATATGTAATAAAGATTCTTTGAAAGCCTCATCAAATTTCATTCATTGGTATAAGAGGAGTTGCGGATAAGAGATGAGTACCCAAAAGCGTAACAGACGGACGGACGATCGGACATCCCGGTTACTAGATATCTTCCCGCTTTTACAGCGGGGGTATAATAAGCAACATGAGCATTTTCAACAACGGTCACATTCAAATTCCAGAGCCTCTAATTTTTCACCATCCAATAAGGGTAAATCATTGTAAGTGACGCACGTTTTGTGCATCCGCCTTGGACATTTTGTGAATCCGATCAAGATCTCTAGATCATTGTTTTTCTGCATATGTCCAAGGCAATCTGTCGACATTTCACAATTCAAGTATTTTTAGGTCACCTGAGTAAACTCAGGTGTTCTAAAATTGCTATCTGTTTTTGTGACAATTGTGAATTCTATGGCCCCAGGATCATGGGTTCTGGTGTCAGGACGGGGCTCTATTGATTATGTAGTGAAAATGCATTCTTTGGAAAATCTTCTTCTCTGTTCCTGGGTATTAAAAAAAACAAACAAAGTACAAAGCTATAATGAGCGAGAATGCCTCTTCAAAAATTGTGAATTTTATGGCCCCTGGGTCAGGGGTTCTGGTGTTAGGGCGGGGCTATATTGGTTTTCTTTGAAAATCTTCTTCTCTGCTCCTGGGTATTAAACACAAAAACTAAGTACATAGCTATAATGAGCGAGAAAGCCTCTTCCTAAATTGCGAATTCTATCATGGCTCCTGGGTCAGGGGTTCTGCTGGGCTCTATTGATTATATAGTGAAAATGCATTAATTGTTTGAAAATCTTCTCTGCTCCAGGGTATAAAATAAACTAACCAAGTACCTGATTATGTTGAATAAGGCTTCGTCTTTCAAAGTTGTGAATTTATATGGCCCCAGGGTCAGGGGTTTTGGTGTTATTGTGGGATTCTATTGATGATATAGTGAAAATGCATAAATCCTTAAAGAATCTTCTCCTCTGCTCCTGGGTATTAAACCAATGAACTATGTACACAGTTATGATGAGGAAGGATGCTTCCTTCCAATGTGTGAATTTTATGGCCCCTGGGTCAGGGGATCTGGTGTTAGGGCGGGCCTCTAATGATTATATTGTGAAAATGCATTAATTCCTTAGAAATTCTTTTCCTTTGTTCCTGGGTAATATGCCAATGATCTAGGTACATATTTATGATGAAGAAAGGTGCCTCTTCCAAAATGGTACATTTCAGAGCCCTTAGGTTAGGGGTATTGCAGGGGGGGGGGGGGGCATAGTCTGAGAAAAAGTAATGCTTTGAAGTCTGCTCTTTTGTTTAATCAACCATTTATTATGAAATAAAAATTTAAAACATGATAAATTTTTCAAAATTTACAAATACCGTATATACTCGCCTATAAGTCGGTTGTATTTTTTGAGGTAATTTTGAAGGGATTTGCCATTGACCCGCTTTATAAGTCGGTGCAATTTTTTGCCAGAATCGGCTGAGAATTTTAAATCAATGCAGTAATTTTTTACCCTAGTTTTTAGCTCACCTGAGTTAAAAGCTCAAGTGAGCTTTTCTGATCACATTTTGTTCTGCACCCGTCTGTCTGTCTGTTTGTCTTTCTGTCTGTAAATTTTTCACATTTTCCGACTTCTTCTCAAGAACCGCTGGGCCAATTTCAACCAAACTTGCCACAAAGTATCCTTGGGTAAAGGGGATTCAAGTTTGTTCAAATGAAGGGCCACGCCCTCATTCAAGGGAGATAATTGGGAATTAATGAAAATTTGGTGGCATATTTTAAAAATCTTCTTCTCAAGAACCACTGTGCCAGGAAAGATGAAACTTATGGGGAAACATCCTCAGGAAGTGTAGATTCAAGCTTGTTCAAATCATAACCCCCGGGGTAGGGCGGGGCCAAAATGGCCGACCTAAGTTTTACATAGAAATATATAGGAAAATTCTTTAAAAATCTTCTTCTCAAGAATGACAAAGCCGCAATTCATCATATTTATATGGAAGCATGCTCAGGTAGTGTAGATTCAAATTTGTTCAAATCATGACCCCCGGGGGTAGGGCGGAGCCAAAATGGCCGACCAAAGTTTTACATAGAAATATATAGGAAAATTCTTTAAAAATCTTTTTACCAATATGATGCCATAATTCATCATATTTATATGGAAGCATGCTCAGGTAGTGTAGATTCAAGTTTTTTTTCAAATCATGATCCCCGGGGTAGGGCGGGGCCAAAATGGCCGACCAAACTGTTACATAGAAATATATAGGAAAATTCTTTAAAATCTTCTTCTCAAGAATAACAAAGCCATAATTCATCATATCTATATGGAAGCATGTTCAGGTAGTGTAGATGCAATTTTGTTCAAATCATGACCCCCCGAGGTAGGGCGGGGCCAAAATGGCCGACCAAAATTTTACGTAGAAATATAAAGTAAAATTCTTTAAAAATCTTCTCAAGAATGACAAAGCCATAATTCATCATATTTATGTGGAAGCATGTTCAGGTAGTGTAGATTCAAGTTTGTTCAAATCATGACCCCTGAGGGTAGGGCGGGGCCAAAATGGCCGACCAAAGTTTTACATAGAAATATATAGGAAAATTCTTTAAAAATCTTCATCTCAAGAATGACAAAGCCATAATTCATCATATATATCTGGACGCATGCCCAGGTAGTGCAGTTTCAAGTTTGTTCAAATCATGACCTTCTGGGGTAGGGCGGGGCCAAAATGGCCGACCAAAGTTTTACATAGAAATATATAGGAAAATTCTTTAAAAATCTTCTTCTCAAGAATGACAAAGCCATAATTCATCAAATTTATATGGAAGCATGCTCAGGTAGTGTAGATTCAAGTTTGTTCAAATCATGACCTCTGGGGGTAGGGCGGGGCCAAAATGGCCGACCAAAGTTTTACATAGAAATATATAGGAAAATTCTTTAAACTTCTTCTTCTCAAGAATGACAAAGCCATAATTCATCAAATTTATATGGAAGCATGCTCAAGTAGTGTAGATTCAAATTTGTTCAAATCATGACCCCAAGGGGTAGGGCGGGGCCAAAATGGCCGACCAAAGTATTTAAAGATATATATAGGAAAATTCTTTAAAAATCATTTTTTCTAAACCAGAAGTCTCTGTCGAGACTGTACATTATGTAGCTCTACTAGTTTGTACTCATCAAAAACCATTGCACTATTTTATGTATCTCTGTGTAGTCTACTTGTGTGCCAACTTATTTTGAAATCAAACTAAAACAGTAGAAGGAGTAGCGTTTTACAGGAATTTCACAGAAAATTCTATTTTTAGTACCCATGGTAACACCGTTCATCGAAATCAAAAACCGATGCATTATTCTATGTACCTTAGTATAGTCTACTCGTGTGCCAAGTTATATTGAAATCAGACCAAAACTGTAGAAGGGGTAGCGTTTTAAAGGAATTTCACAGAGAATTCTATTTTTAGTAACCATGGCAACACCGTTCACCGAAATCAAAAACCGATGCACTTTTCTATGTATCTTAGTGTAGTCTACTTGTGTGCCAAGTTATATTGAAATCAGACCAAAACTGTAGAAGGAGTAGCGTTTTTAAGGAATTTCAAAGAAAATTCTATTTTTAGTAACCATGGCAACACCGTTCATCGAAATTAAATACCGATGCACTATGTATCTTAGTGTAGTATACCTTTGTGCCGAGTTATATTGAAATCAGACTAAAATTGTAGG
The DNA here is from genome assembly GCF_032062105.1 of Saccostrea cuccullata. Classification (NCBI taxonomy): domain Eukaryota; kingdom Metazoa; phylum Mollusca; class Bivalvia; order Ostreida; family Ostreidae; genus Saccostrea; species Saccostrea cuccullata. Next base: position 21,133 of record NW_026925153.1, read on the forward strand.
AGGAGTAGCGTTTTGAAAAATTGTTTACAGACAGACGGACGCCGGACGCATTACTATCGCATAAGCTCTTCTGGTCTCTGACCAGCAGAGCTAAAAATAGCAAATCCATGATTGGTCATGGGACTAATTTTGGATTTAAACTTTACAATAAAAAGCCATTTTATACTTTTTCCTACCCTTAGTGCTCAGGTGAGCGATGTGGTCCTTTTGTAATTAATATTTCTCGAAATGATGCCAATATTTAATTTTAAATCATTAAACAAATAAGCAGTGCACGCTTGAGATAAAAATAAAACCATTAAAGTAAGAAAAGATTTGTATTTTATGTATCATCTTTGAATACATATATGTTTATATGTAATCCAGTCTTTGTTATTCAATAGTCGTCAGAAATATATATAAAATGCTACATTTCACAGTCCAGAAAAAAGTCTCCTTATGACTCGCCTATAAGTCGGACATAGAGTTTTGGACCAAAATTTAACTCCCAAAATACCGACTTATAGGCGAGTATATACGGTATATGTGGCCCCAGGTAAAGTGGTTGCTGTGGGTTGGGGTGAACAACTGGTGGCTATAAAGTAAAAATGCATTTTCTCTTCGTTACTCATATCTACCTCTGGGTATTAAGTAAGCAATGTAAACATGCTAAGTGTATAGTTTTAATAAATAATGGTGCCTCTTTCAAAATTTTGAATTTCATGGCTTTTGTTTAAAACACGAACCAAATTCAATTGTTGGAAAGTTGTTACATGATACTCAGGTAGCATATAGGGCCCGTGGGCCTCTTGTTTCAAGTAGCAAATACTTTGGAACTACAAAGCATAGGAACAATGTATTTTTACCAGACTTTACCTAACGTTTATTATACTGTTCACTAACCAGAAGTCTCTGTCGAGACTGTAGCTCTACTGGTTTGTAATTATCATAAACCAATGCACTATTATTATATGTAAGTTAGTGTAGTCTACTTGTCTTATGTGCCAAGTAATATTGAAATCAGACTAAAACTGTAGAAGGAGTAGAATTTTAGAGGTATTTCTTTGAAAATTCTATTTTTAGTAACCATGGCAACACCGTTCATTGAAATCAAAAACTGATGCACAATTTTATGTATCTTAGTGTAGTCTACATGTGTGCCAAGTAATATTGAAATCAGATCTAAAACTGTAGAAGGAGTAGCATTTTAAAGGAATTTCACAGAAAATTCTATTTTTAGTAACCATGGCAACACCGTTCATCGAAATCAAAAACCGATGCACTATTTTATGTATCTTAGTGTAGTCTACTTGTGTGCCAAGTAATATTGATATCAGATCAAAATTGTAGAAGGAGTAGCATTTTAAAGGAATTTCACATTTTTAGTAACCATGGCAACACCGTTCATCGAAATCAAAAACCGATGCACTATTTTATGTATCTTAGTGTAGTCTACTTGTGTGCCAAGTAATATTGAAATCAGATCAAAATTGTAGAAGGAGTAGCATTTTAAAGGAATTTCACATTTTTAGTAACCATGGCAACACCGTTCATCGAAATCAAAAACCGATGCACTATTTTATGTATCTTAGAGTAGTCAACTTGTGCTAAGTAATATTGAAATCAGATCTAAAACTGTAGAAGGAGTAGCATTTTAAAGGAATTTCACAGAAAATTCTATTTTTAGTAACCATAGCAACACCGTTCATCGAAATCAAAAACCGATGCACCATTTTATGTATTTAACGAGGCCCGATCTAGTTGAAAATTACGAAAACGGAATGATAAAAAAATTTAATTCTTGGAAATATACTTGTACGTTTTATGCTTAGATAAATTAGAATGAAATTTTGTTACCTTGCCTTTATTGTAGTGAAATGGGGGCACTGTCAAGATATGGACCATTTTTCGTGTTTTTATACACAATTACATACTAAAACTCTTCAATAAACGAAGAAATTTACAAATTTAAAAAACATACATGATGAAATTCTTTGTTTTTCACATATATCATGCAATTTTCATTCTTCTTATAAACCAGAAGTCTCTGTCGAGACTGAAGCTCTACTGGTTTGTACTTATAGCAAAGGAAGAGAAAAGTACTTAAGCAGTTGGAAATTGAAACTTTTCAACAGCAATAAATAGAATAATGATCCTTGATTAAGTCTCTTTATGTTCTTAGTGCAGTCTACTTGCATGCCACATTTATATTATAATCAGACTAAAATTGTATTTGGAGTAGCATTTTGAAAGAATTTCACAGAAATTTCTATTTTTAGTAACCACGGCAACAACGTTCATCGAAATCAAAAACCTATACACAGAATTATGTATCTTATTGTAGTCTACTTGTGTGCCAAGTTATATTGAAATCAGACTAAAACTGTAGAAGGAGTAGCATTTTGAAAGAATTTCACAGAAATTTCTATTTTTAGTAACCACGGCAACACCGTTCATCGAAATCAAAAACCGATATACAGAATTGTGTATCTTAGTGTAGTCTACTTGTGTGCCAAGTTATATTGAAATCAGACTAAAAATGTAGGAGGAGTATAGCATTTTGAAAGAATTTCACAGAAATTTCTATTTTTAGTAACCACGGTAACACCGTTCATCGAAATCAAAAACCGATACACAGAATTATGTATCTTAGTGTAGTCTACTTATGTGCCAAGTTATATTGAAATCAGACTAAAACTGTAGAAGGAGTAGCATTTTGAAAAATTGTTTACAGACAGACAGACAGACGGACGGACGCATTACTATCGCATAAGCTCTTCTGGTCTCTGACCAGTAGAGCTAAAAATGAACAATTTTAAATGCCGAGATACTCTTCTGTTTAACATCGTAAAACTCCTAAAAAAAATATGACAACCTAGTATACAGTTTTTGCTATCTGACATTAGAAAATTTTAATTATATTCAGTAAAATCAATGCAGTTTCACTCCTGTGGATCCATTAAACTCGGAGGATGTCGAAACCTTATTGAAGAAAAATCGTTTGTTTTTGTCTTGTATTAAGTCTCTCTCAAGAAATTTTCACTCATGTGGAGACGTTATCACTTGCCGGTGGAGAGCTGCAAATTCTGTCCTGTACTTGGCACTCAGGGCCATTGAGCAGGGAGGAATTTATTTCTTGCCAGCACCTACTGCGAAACGGTGCCTCAGTTTAAACGATCTCATCCAAAGGACCGTGCTCAATGTCACACAGTGGTATTTGAACCCGCGACGTATAAGGGTCAATTTCTTTCTTGGCGACTCTAGAGCAGACGCTCTGACCACTGCGCCACGCAGGCCACAGAAACTGTAATTTCACAAGATAAAGTAAAAATGTTATGGTCACTAAAATGTTTCTCGATTAGGCGACCTTTATTTGATTTTTAGTTTTATGGATTTTTCCCCAAGAAAGGTCAAGTCGGAGGACAAACGAAAAAGAATACACAATGTATATACAATTATTATTTACTGAATGTAGATATATAAATTTTTTCATGTTTATGAGCTCATAATACTGTTCTTTGAAACGATACATATATACGATATTCAGTAACCACACAAACATATTCAAATATTATGAAAATACTTCGGGATCCAACAACGGATCGTGTAAAGTGACAATTGATGTAAAGACTATCAAACAAGTAGAAACACAGGTAAAACTAGGAGACTAATTGTTCTCGAACAATTAGAGGTCTTTCCACCTTCTTTGAATTTCAATTACATTTAATGTTTATTCCTTTGAATTTAAATTTCATTAAAATGAAACCAGAATTTGGCTTAAAAGATGAAAAAAATTAAATTTAAAAAAATAAGAATGACCTTGACCTTTGACCTTCAAATAATTGTCAAGGTCAAAGGTCAAGGGTCACATTGCAATTAACCCCATGCCTGTATGACTTATAGTTTTAAAGTTTTGAGGTTTGATAGTAAGCACAAAAGCGTTAAAGGGCAATAACTTATTTAAGGCATCATCAGATCCTTTCGCACTAAGACATAAAAGTTGTGACTAAAGTCCCTTAACACATTAGTGAAGGTTTCATGTCTCTGCATTTTACGGTTATGTAGTAGAAGCAAAAACAAGGTTTTTCGTACAAAGGGCGATAACTTTTAATAGGGTCAATCGTAAGGAACAAGAATGAATTCTTTGAAATAGTTTAAAAAGTACATATTAAAGATGCAAAGATAAATTGTGTAGGTTAAAAGACAAAAGAGATAGAAAAAGAGCTTAATTTCTCAATTTTGGAATGACCTTGACCTTTGACCTTTGCAAACATTTTAAGGTCTAAG
>NW_026925154.1:0-25167 GCF_032062105.1 Saccostrea cuccullata
ATGTCAAAACATTTATAAAACTCCGATCTTCAGTTGTGGTTCCACTCTACCACAGTGGCTGTAAGTAGAACAATCTTGAATCTGCATTACCCCCGAGGAGACAGTGACTGTTGTTTTCTAGGAAATTATTTAAAGGCATTTTTAACACTTAAGTTGAAAGCTCAGATGAGTTTTTTGATCATAGTTTGCCATCGTCTGTCCGTTTGCCTGTCTATCTTTCTGAAAACATTTTTGTTTACATTTTTGACTTCTCAGCTTACTCCAATGCATTCCTTGGGTAAAGAGATTCAAGTATGTTCAATAAAGAACCCATTTTTTTTTAAAGAGGGGATATATGAAAATTATTGAAGATTCAATGGACATCTTTTGAAAATCTTCTCCAAAAAAAAGAAACTTATGTGATTTTTTTCTTGTTACATATTGTGTAGAATCTAATTTATTCAAATTATGACCCTGAAATATGGTTGACGACACTAGGGCATCAAAGTTTTACAGCGTTTAAAGCGTCTTCATAAAACTTTCTCTAAAAATGCAAAGCCATGATAAGTCCAATTCTATTAGGCCATCTTTATAATATTGTTTGGTTGACCTCTCCCGACCGACCGGCTTAAAATGGCCCGGCACAACTTTTTTAACCTCCAAGAAGCAATAATTTTTAAGTACTTTGGAAATAGAATTTTTTTTTTAAATTCAAATTCAAAATTTTCAGAGAAATTTAAAAAAATCCTACCGATTGATTATAGCTCGAACAAAATATCTCTAGTGAGATTCTCGACTAAAGAGCCTCTTGTTCAAAAAATATCCACCCTTACAACCATTATTTTAGCTACTCTTCATATTTTGCTAATATTAAGCATTTATCTTTACAATCTGAAGTTGCTTATATATACAAATAGTTTTACTTTATCAATGCAGTTATTCATAAATGAAAGATTTGAAAAATTTATTTTTCCTGTGTATTCATAAGTAAACCAGATTCAGAAATTTTTACTTTAAATAAATTTCAATATGTTTTACCTTATCAAGAATACATTTAAATTTTCATAGACCCCCTTTCTGTCAAACCCTGCCAACAGAGCTGTGATTTTTACCATTATGAATCTGCACTTATTGAAGATGCTTACATACTGGTATTAAAATGACCAACCACAATTTTTTTTTTAAATGTTGTCGATATATTTATAATTTAAATTCTTCCAGGTAAGACTTAAATTGTATTTCCTTAATTTATTATTAGCTTGGATTTATTTATATGATTAGACTGCAATAAGCAAGATATTCTTTGTCTTCATGAAAGATTTTATATTATTCTTGAAAGAAAATGCCTATATTCTACAATGGAGCAGAACAATTATAAAAAATATAATTGAACCATTTTGAAAATTAAGCATTCTTCTTTCTTTCTTTCCATATAGGTTAAAAGTTCAAACACACTGGTGATTTTTTAATTTTTTTTTTCGGTACCCACTGAACATCAACAATTTTAAGATGAATGCGAACTACATAAATGACCTATGTACAGGTAAGTAAAAATAAAAATGTGTAGGTTTATATTGAGTTCTTTCGTTTCTTGGAATCAAAATCGAAAGTAACTAAAACATGTTAAAATAGTAATGTTCATTCAACTGAAACTTATTAAGTGTTAACTTGAGGTTTAATAAGGATTTAATAAAGATATATGTCACCTACCTTAATGTTTGGAAGTACATTTTCTACTTTGATAAATTATGAAAAGTTCGGTAAAATACCCAGGGTCCTGAAAAACCAAATAAACATAATTCAATATTAGATTTATCTGCGCATGCGCACATTTCTACTAGTGTTCAATTCATAGCGTACACTTGGAAACTCATTGTTGCAAATAACAGCAAATATAATTTACAAATTTCATAGTTACTGAGGGTAAAGTATGCATATGGTGAGCCAATAACTGAAACCAAAATTATGCCACTTGATTTTTAAACAGTTTGTTCTTTCCTTGTGTAAATATTCTGTAGATATTCATATTACTCAAAACTGACAAGATGTCCAAAAAATAAGCCATTTTCCAAAAAGAATAGTGTGCCCAGCCCCTCCTCTTACGATGTCATAAAAAAGTGAACATTATAGACTGCATGTAATTCGGATTATATCCTTTTACACAGATATACTGTCATATTCTATCACACATCCAGATTGGCATCAGGTACGTCCTGATCCTTCAATAATATTCCATCGGAGATATTTTCTTGAGGCAGCGGCTGGAATCATATCCCACTACTATACCCAAAAACTGTAGGCAATTACATTCCTTTCAAGCTAAGGATGAAGCAGCTATGAAAAGAATGAATAGAAAACTTAAGAATAACACATTTTTTTTTTTCAAAATTTACTCTGCATTATGATAATTAAAGAAAACACGTGAAATTTTTTTTTAGATTATCTTCCATTTCATGCTCTATATATTCTCCATATCAGGTATATGGAGATGTATTTTAAAAGTCTGACAAAGATTGTTACACATACACTGTATAACGTAAACCTATGGAAAGAAAAAAAACAGATCGAATTGCATAATTTTCAAGTAAATATTGGATTGTCTCTCTTTTATTGCTTACACACTTATGGATCCTATAACTTTTCATTTTTACTACAGCTACCATTCAATCGATAAACGATCTATTTCCTGCACCACTCGTTTAAAGCAAAAATTAAAAAAATATATATGAACACACAAATTAACTGACCATTCGTAGTTGAAATATGCGATATATTCATATTTTGAAATAAAAATGAAAGGCAATTTTAACATTAAAAAACATTAAAAGAAAAAAAATTGTCTTGCTTTATAATAAATCCGAGGAGAATTTGACAACCAAATTGACCCATTACACTGAAATATTTTAAATGAATAAAAAAAAACCTAAAAAAACAAGAGGCCCATGGGCCACATCGCTCACATGAGTAGCTTGGGTGATGCAGTTCTTTACCGGATTTCCCCTCTTGCTATACCTATCATGCCCCCTATCGCCTCCCCTTTCATGATTTTTTAATACCTTAGAATCTACACTACCCCTGGATGCTTCCACATAAGTTTCTGCTTTTCTTGGTCCAGTGGTTTTTGAGAAGAAGATACTTGAAATATTTTTTCCTATATATATCTATGTAAAACTTGGATTTCCTATTTTGGTCCCGCCCTACCCCCGGGGGGTCATGATTTTAACAATTTAATATCTATTATACCCAAGAATGCTTCCACATAAGTTTCAGCTTTCCTGGATAAGTGGTTCTTGAGAAGAAGATTTTTAAAGATTTGTTCTATACAATTCTATGTAAAACTTTGAATTCCCTATTTAACAATTTAATATCTACACTACCCAAGCGCCAAGGATGCTTCCACATAAGTTTCAGCTTTCCTGGCCCAGTGGTCTTGAGAAGAAGATTTTTTAATGACCCCACCCTATTTTTGTCTTTTCTTAATTATCTCCCCTTGTAAGGAGACTTGGCCCTTCATTTTAACATTTTAAATTCCCCTTTACCCAAGGATGCTTCGTACCAAGTTTAGTTTAATTTGGCCCATTGGTTCATTGCATTCAATATGGTTTGGGAGAAGTGACCTATGGCCTATCTACGTGTTCGTGCTTCCGACAACCTAAATCTAGGTCACATGTATAATTGAAATTAATAAGATTGCTTTGATCGTAATATAAATATCTTTTGTTGTTTATTTTATAAATGTTGATATTTGACTACAGCATAACTAAATAATCATTAGATTTGTTTCGTGTTTGTATGGGACTATTTTTTTATTAGTAGAATTTGACGTCATAGGGCTGGGCAATGGAAAATAACATGGAATGCCTCGTGCATCTCAAATCCACTAAATTAGACGGTATTTCGATTTATTTTAAGATTGTTATTTCAATTTAAAATGGAAATATATATGGAATCACTGTCTAGGTTTGAGAGTATGCCAGGGACATCAACAATAGTGGGAAACATGGGATAATTTTAGCATAACAGGCTTCGCCCGGTATGCAAATTATCCCATGTTTCCCACTATTGTTGATGCCCTGGCATACTCTCAAAACTAGACAGTGATTCCTAAAATATATTATTCAACTATTAGCTGGTGACAATTTCTTCTATTTTTCTGAATATTTTAAGGAATTTTAGTAAGTTTTATACCGATATTTTCGCCGATATATTTAAATTTCTTATTTTTGCATATGGCGTAATACTAATTTAAAATACACAAAATGATTCAGACACAAAAATGTCTTGACCGTTTAGTAAGAATGATTTGTTCATCCATATTATTTTAGTAATATATTTGGATTTATTTTAACTTAATATAGGTTTAAATACACTAAACCCCTCCTCTGCACTATGGACTCCGGCTACTAAAAGGTCTAAGTTCCTCATCTCCAGACCGACAAAAGAATCTCGATTCCTCAACATCTGAATACAAACCCATGGGGGAGTTACAAACCTCCATGATAAATGAACTGATCGTAAAAGCCATTAACAGTCAAGCTTTCATAGGGGTGTTTGCTCCTCTCATTGCTTCGGCAATTACCCCCCACATTCAGGTGATAGGTCAGAGTTGCATTCAACCAATTTTGAGTAACATACAAGAACAATTAACAAAAAGATATAGAAGATCAAAACGAACAAATACAATCACTAAAACAAATCAACTCTGATCTCCAACAAAGGGTGGATGACCTTGTTTGCGGTCTGGATAATCTGGAGCAGTACAGACGCAGAACGTCATTACGTTTCCACAACGTACCGATACCAGCTCCAGGATGAGAGGACGTGGAGGAGGTGGCCCAGGATACTCATGCTACAGTGATCAAAATATGTGAAGGGATGGGAGTTACCATCAGCCCCGCTGACATCAATCGATCACATCCGATTGGAAGATCAAACAAAAATAACAAAATACAATTTATCTGTAAATTCCATAGCTGGAAAATAAAAAACAAAGTGTACAGTGCCAAAAAAAAACAAACTAAAAAACAACGCCAAAAAATTTTCGTCACAGAAGATCTAACTAATTATAGACAATCAATCGTGTCGAAAATTATCCAAGCAAAAAATGCCAAAGTTGTACATAGCTTTTGGACATACGATGGCAGAATCTATATTAATTTTGAACTTAAGAGGAGCAGATTCGAGGTGACACCTCTAGAACAACTTGAGTATCTATTTAATCGTTAATTATGTGATAAATATTTGTACTTATCTTACAGGTAAAATCCCCCGCCCCTTTGACAGTCAATGCACCTACATGTATTGCAGTTGTCCACTGCTATAAAACGTAAATGTAAATTTCATTATAAGGTAATAATCAGTTTAAACATATAATAAGCAAAAACTCCCACTTACTCTCCTTAGTTACACAATGTCATTTGTGTTTCTCTTAGTGATCAGTCTCTTTGTACATATTTCAGTTTTGACTGAATCACTTAGACTACCTTTACGGTATCTATTCCATTTTTTGTCAGAATGTTTTCCTTTTTTCAGTATTGTTGTTTTCTGTTTATTTTTATTTTCTTTTCATCATGTGTTCACAGTTTTGTTATCTACTGCAACCAAATCATGGGCTTTTGTAACAAGCTTTTGTTCATTATTCTCTGTTTACTGTTTTTTTTAATTATGATTACATCTGTAATGGGTTTCAGTTTCTCTAGTCAATATCAAGGTCTTTATGTTTGCAATATTCAAATTTGCTGTTCTTTGCGGCTTTATTTTCCTATTTTTTACCAACCCAAAACATTAGTTATTACCGATCATGGGTAATACTCTTGAACAATATCGAGCCGCAATTGGAATTTTTTTACCTCCAAAATAGATGCACATTCAAATCCATGAATTACTGTTTTTTCAGATTTGAATATTTAGTTTGGTTTTTGTGGAAAGCTTACCAATTTTGTAAAAAAGAAAATTCAAAGTTTGTATGAAACATGCAGTATATTTTCAGCATGTCAATTTTCTTTTTCAACTTACGAGTATATAATTAATGCTGTCTGGTGATATTGAATCAAACCCTGGGCCTACAAATAACACTTTCCATACTTTAGATATTTTTCATATAAACATATAAGAAGTATAAGAAACAAAATTGAAAATTTAATATCATTTGTCAGTGATTATCACATTTTGTGTTTTACTGAAACACATTTAGATGCAAACATTGATGATAATGCTATTTTGATTGATGGATTTTCTACAATTTTTCGCCAAAATTGTAACTCATATGGAGGGGGTACCCTGATTTATGTATCTGATTCACTTCGAGCCTTAAGACGCCCTGACCTTGAACCTTTGAACACGGAATGTATATGGGTAGAAGTTAGCGACCCTATAAGTAATATTTACCTTTGCTGTCTATGTAATAGTAAGATCATATGAAGAGAAATCTTCGTCATGAAGAATGGGCGGAGCGAAGCGGAACCCATTCTTCGTGACGAAGATTTCTCTTCATATGATCTTACTGACTTAGAACAGAACCCCAGCTAATGAAATGAATGAATCGAAAATAAACTACGCCTGTTATAGTGTCATAACAATGTCATGCTTGAATTGACCGCTCCGTGTTCACATCGAACAGAATGCTCGTGAAAATCAATCGAACACGCGGCGTTGCTTAAAAATGGACGTAAAAGCCAGTCAGGGAAGCGTGGATTTTAAAGACGTTGATTTTGATTTACTACATTGTAGGAGATTGGGATGGGGAAGATGTTAAACCCACTCAATTAATGAATATCCCTAGCTACTCAGAGTCTATTCAATGTGAAAAATAACGGCCGGTTTTCTGCCCCCCCCCCCTTAGTGCGTCGGACATCGCGGAAAAGAAGCTAAATGCCATGCCATTAAAAACGAGACAAAATGAATCATTAGCGATGAAATTATGGAAAGATTGGGCGGAAAATAGAAACCTGCAAGTATTAACTCACTTGGAAGGCAATCCCATACCAGAGGATCCAAAGGATTTATCGCATGATATGCTGGATTTTTGGCTCCAAAGGTTTATTTGTGAAATTAGGCGCAAAAATGGAGATCCCTATCCCCCCAATACACTAACTCAAATTGCTTCAGCAACACAGAGATATCTAAGAAATAAATGTGAAAAGGTAGATATTAATTTTTTAAGGAGGATAACCCTGTATTTGCAGGTTTTCAGAAAGATTTAGATTCTAGAATGAAGGAATTAACAGCAAATGGCATAGGAGTGAATGAAAAAAGATGCGATCCTGTAACGCGGGCAGATGAAGAGAAATTTTGGGATACCGGTGTTTTCTCTTTAGATACAGCCGAGGGGCTCTCAAATGCTGTGTTTTATTACAATGGGAAAGCATTTGGATTTAGGGGCATGGAATGGCATAAAAATTAAGATGCCGAACAGTATGAAATTAAAACCGATGCAGAAAATAAATTACAATACATTCAATTTACTGCAAGAATTTCCAAAAATGTACAAGGAGGTCTAAAACATTAAAACGTTGAAAATCAAATAGTAAAACATTACGAGCAACCGGAAAATACTCGATGTTTAGTGTTCCTATCTTGAAAGAAATAAGCAACATACTCGCTCCCCCCGAGCCCAAAAATGAAAATACTGGATCCGGACTGACTCGACGTTCAGAAACGGATGTAAATGAAGATGATTGCGTGTTTTTGTCTGTGCCGAAATGTATTAAAAAACTCGTTAGCTTCTAAAGATAAGATGCACTTTACTTTGAAACTGGATGGGAACCATTACATGAAAGAAGGAAAATGACTAGACTAACTACAATGTATAAAATTGATAAAAACCAAGTTTACATCCCTTTTCTCTCTGAATCTATTTTAACATTAAAAGACAAGTACTCTGTATGCATATTATTTCTCGGTAGCACGTTTAAACATTTCTTAGGTCTATACAAGTTTTTTTTTTCAGGGGCAAAACTTTATAGAATGTTGGAAAAGAAAACCCCTCCCCCCTTTTCACGTCATTTTCAAGGCCTTATTTGTTTGGACACTCCATATAAAATTTACGATAAAATTCCATAGAACTTCCAGAATGAAGTAAAAATTTCACAAATTATGTAACAATTTTGTCCAAACACACACCTGAATCAACGGGATTTTTTGAAGTCAAATGTTCATATCAGAAGAGTTTTCCTCAGTTACACTTAGGTCGCAAAAACGCCGTGTTCGAGGTTGCGCCGTCTGGACATACATTTCTTATAAAACATGTCTAATTTATTAAAAAATAAGATTTATGATTTATTGTTTATTCTTCCGATAGAAAAGATAATGCTAATTAGATATTTTAAAATTCATTGATGTACATAAATCGGTTTTAATTTTATGGCGCTAGTCCACGAACCTTTTGATAACCCCTCGTAAAAGCAAAGTTTAATACATTTTAATTTTTTTTTCAGAAACCAGACAATAATTTCTCCTTATATTGATTTATTTCTCTCTAAGAGCATGTTGAATTTTCTTCCTCATAAGGTGTGTTGCCCATATTATATGTATAGGGCCATTCTCTCTCTCTCTCTCTCTCTCTCTGTGCAAGAATACAATTATAAAAAAAAATAAGAGCCTTATTTGAATAAGATATTCATATTATGATATTAAACATTTTACAGTCCATCAAATCTAAAAAAAAAATATGCATCTAAAAAAATAATAATAATCTACTCTAGCTACAACATCAACACGTTGCCATCAGACACTGTATTGACTCAGGACCCCCGGCTTGTGAGGATGTACATGTGTAGCTATATGTATAAATGCATGTACATGTAGCAACATGTACATTATGATGCATTTTCTATTTATATGATAAAACGGAAATGAACTCTCTATAATAGCATGTATCATCCATACATTGTAAAAACAGAAACCTAGCTAGAATTGAAAAAAAATCTCCTCTATTTTTAAACAAATACATAGCTGTAAGTGCTTATGTACAAGTAATTTGAAACTGATAAAAACATTATGTGTGCCATATTTTTCTTCTCTAATATCAAACAGAAATCCAGCTCTATACATGCCAGTCACATACATGTGTACATTGTATCCCACTACAATTAAAAAAATAATAATAATAATTAAATGAATTAAGTTGAAAATAAAATGTTCTAATAAAATCAATTAAAATTAATAAATAATCTAAGTCATTTAAACTGCAATTTACTCACTTCTTCCATCTAATTTTCACATCTTATGTTTGGAAACTTTCTATTCTTCTGAGCGTGGATCCGAGTGCCTCCTGTTTAAGAAGGTTTTCAACGACACGCACATGTATAGCAAGATAATGATCAGAGAAAGTGCTCCGAAAATAATTATGCTCACTAACATTGCACCAGCTTGAGCTCTTACTCCTAGAAATGCCCAATAAGAGAAAGTTTGACATTTTCTATCTGTGAAAAATGAAGTTAGATAAGTATGTTTTCGATTTCTCTTTAATTTTATTTACTCCCAATTTAAACTTAATGCTAATTTAATCAAAAGCCTTAAACTGATAATACTGAGCATGAAAAAAACTTCAAAAAAGAGTCTTCATGCCTACTTTAAAGAAAGAAAAAACTTCAGGAATAAACTGCAAGCGTGTGTTTGTAAGCGTCAGTAAATAAGCTAAATTTATTTTGACGAAAAGTTTATTTTAAAAAAAATATTGAAACTTTGGAATACCCCTTTCCACACTTTTTGGGTTGTGTTTAGTCACTTTTAATATGTCAGAATATAAAGCAGATATTGAGGAGCTTCTCAAGTCAGCCTTCCAAATCTCAGGGGTGGAAACTGACGTAGCAATCTCTTGTGTAGTTGTCTTTGACAGATCTGAAACATTATAAATCACATGTGTAAAAAAAATTACGATTGTGCTTAATTATAAATCGTATTCAATTTGCCAAAAGAGGGGTACATTTTTTTTTCTGATATATGAATGAACATTTTAATTTTGAAATTCCGCTTTCCTTTCTTTTTTTAAATAATTTTATGTATAACAGAAAATATACTGGTTCTTTGAAGTATTTTCCTTATGCTTAATTACATGTAAGAGGTACGAAAAAAAATTCTGATTTATAATTTTAGTACTGTAAATCCCTTTTTATTCGCGAGAACTTTATTTTCGTGTAATTACGCGAGACAGTGTCCTCGCGAAAATTAAATTCTCGCGTGTAAAAGTATTCCTTAAGATTACATAAAACAATAACCACAATTCGTGAAAATTTTGTCTCGCTAATCAAGAGTCAATGACTATCTCGCGAAAATAAGGTGTCGCGAAAATTTAGTGATCTACAGTACAGTACCGACCAGACCCAACCTGACACCAAAACAGTCCCAGAAAGCAGTCCCCGGGACTGCTTTGGGACCCCTCTGGGACTGCTGTGGGACTGCTCTGGGACCGCTGTGGGACTGCTCTGGGACTGCTATAGAAAGCAGTCCCAGCAGTCCCAGCTGTCCCTGGGACTGCTTTCTGGGACTGCTTTGTTCACTCAGGTGTGAAAGAGGTTCTGAGTTACATGATAGCTCCGCCCCCTTGTGTATTCTGAATTTGCAGGCTCCCTGTTGTTTTGTTTACTTGCAGCAGAGAGGAGTTTAAACTATTAAAAAAAGCAAGGATTTCTTACAATCTTTTAATAACTTGAGATTACATGTATTATACTTAATTTATAGTTTTAGGGACTGTATATTTACACAAATGTAATATACATGTAGTATATTTTTAAAAATACAATGTAAAGTTGTTAAATAAGGAAATCAGGAGGAGATTTTTATTTCTAAAATAAACTACGGGCTCATGAGAAAAAATATCTATATGTAGGTTTATTTTATTATTTAATCTAAAATGAAATACTCAAAACTTGCATTTGGCACTATTTAAAAAATCATTTCATTTAGATATAAGATTTTTTAATTGAAAAGGCTACACGTTTTACAAGTACCACGCTAAAAGAGTATTCCATGCAACCCTCAAATAAAAATCTATCAATTTATTTTATGACATGAAATAAAATTATGCCACAATTGTTCCGTAACATAAGCAATTTAAACAATTATACGGGGATTTACAGATGAATTAGTTTTCAATTTATAAATAAGTTATTAAAAGGGTACATTTAAAAAAAATAATTAAATAAACAGTTAAAAATACCGGGAATTGTGATTTATTTCTTTTTTGTTTTGCTTTTGTTTACCTGGCCGATAATGTGTATAAATAAAATGGTATAAACACCTGCGGTTTCAATCGCCTTTGGACAGAAAATCAATCATGCATGTTATTTGGGTACACGTATCAGTGTTACACATCATTGAACATGCTTCTCAATTAACAATGACCCTAATTTCAATCTATGAAAAAATGTAATGCAAAAAAAAAAAAAAAAAAAAAAGATCAATGAAATGGGTATAAATTTCTTTCAAGATTATTATTAATGTTGAACATGATCTTAGGATTCTATACCTGTCACTAATACAATTTACAAATAAAACTATAATTTTTAAATTACCATGTCAGTAAAAATAATACTGAAAAATATTACTTGGCAAAATTAGCAACGAATTTTTCAAAAGCACTAATACTTAAAAAAATGCCTTTAGAGTATCCCGATAGTATGGATATCGGTCATGATCTATAATGATAAGATCTATTTAAAACTAATTCTGGTGAAATATAATTAATTCAATTCTAATTTTCTGTATAGAAAATAAGTATGGGAGCCAGTATCAATCACAAAAAAACCCAAGATAATTGTGATTAAATATTCATGTTCAGTGTAATTCATTTAAGTAGGTGTGTAAGCTTTCTTCCTTCAATAAATATTATTTTAAATTGTTTCAAATCTATGTGCGTACTGCTCATACATGTAAATGACCTTCGCATTGTTAGGATTCCTGGCATACTGCTCAGAAAAAAAATCACTGCCTTTTATAGTTCCATTGTTTATTGGAAATCTCATTTCTGAGTTAGCTTCGCCCATTGAATTAATAAACCCCGCCCCCTGGGACTGCTGGGACTGCTTTCTGGGACTGCTGGGACTGCTTTCTGGGACCGCTGGGACTGCTGGGACCGCTCTGGGACTGCTGTGGGACTGCTCTGGGATCGCTGCGGGACTGCTTTAGCAGTCCCAAAAAGCAGTCACCGGGACTGCTCTGGGACTGCTTTGTGTCAGGTTGGGTCTGGTCGGTACTGTATCTGAATATGTAAACAAGTATTTTTGCTGACAATAATTCTCTATGTTAATTATTGTGCAGAATTGATCAATATACTAGCACATCCTGTTGCTGGGTTGCAAATATCTTTAGTGCAGACACACTTCATCAGACAACCAGGGCCGTAATTGGGAAAGGTACACGAATGTTCACAGTAGATTCCAAAAAATCCTGCAGGACACTCTAAAGAAAATAGTATTTGAATTATATCAACAATTAAAGATTTGATAATGACAAGGTTTAAATATGAAAGCCTAAGCACCAACCGTTCAAAAGATATATGGTTAAGATAATTTTTAAAGTGGTTCAAACTACAAGGTGAAAGACAAACGGTCAAAACTTAATGTACGCATGGAAAGAACTTTTCATAAGAAATATGTATACATGCAAAATATAAATGCCCTAGCACCAGCTATTCAAGTTATGATCAAGTTTTTTAAAAGTTGATAAAACTCTACGATTAAGGTCAGAATTATTTTTACCCATGGAAATTAAGGACTTTTCAGGATGGATACAAGTGTGATTAAATATGAAAGCCCTAACACCAACCAACACCAAAAGTTAATTATGGCCAGTGCAAGGTTAAAGTTTGATTATTTCTTTTTTTAAAAGTGGGTCAAACGCCAAGGTCTGGTTAAATTTATCTGAACTAAAACATGCAAAAGGAAGATTGTTCGCAAGGAATATATAAATTAATGTACTTTTGAAATAGGGGAACAATTATAGCTCTAATCAATCAAACTATACGGGGAAACTTAAAAAGATTTTGCAGACAAGCAATTGTTAGACAGACATGGACATGGCAAAACTATATACAGGTAGCAAAAATAGTAAACCTGTTGTAAAAATACTATTATAGTTAACTCTGGTTGGATGAAGTTACCTATAGTAAATTATAGTTTCAATGTTATCGCTATTAATTGTAAATAAATGTGTTCAAAGAGACCACTATATAGTGTCTCAATTATCACTAATAAATCAAAGTTCTCAAATTATTACTCTACTGAATAAAAGTTTTTAAACTAATCACCATAGCAAACTAGAGTTTTCATAGCGATCACTTTAGCATTTCATTTTCTCGATAGATATCTCTATAGTGTCATAGTGATCACTGGAGTAGATCAGAGTTTTCAAAGTCATCAAAATAGAAAATCAGTTTTAAATTTATCACTATTGTTAGCAAAAGTTTTCATAGTACTAGACCACAAGTGTAAACGTTCCCACAATAGTTAACTGTAGTAAACTATAATTAACCACAGTATTATTAACTTTAGTTTTTTATATAAACGTACGAATGAATGGGAACGATCAAGTTTGTACTAGATGGTAGATCTGACCTGCATTTCCCGGAGTTACGATGCAGGTTAAAGTCTTTGATGCAAATGTATCTTCATAGTTCTATAACCAATACAATACCTCAAACAAACTTGCACTTATCCTCTTGGGAGGAACACTCCCATAATTTCTACTGATTCTTCAACTCACCTGCACATGTTTTGAATGTAATTGTACATGTATAAAAAAAATGGTCCGGCCTTGTCACTTATCTTGACAATGGAACTCAGATCCACATTTACTACAAAATGTGTATTTTCCAGATGAGTGACAAGGTTTCAAATTTTGAAGTAGATCTTTTCCCAAAGTAACTATCTTTCAGTTCCACCTTGACCATTACCTGGACCACACTTTTTTCATTAATGATGAATTTTGCAGTTGCTGAATCTGACTGGCATTGTCCCGATCAATGACAAGGACACAGTCTTTGATACAAATCCATTCCAAAAGGCCTACATGGCTTACTTTGGATGCTGGATTTTACCTAATGCTTGTTTAGATACAGTTTTTAACATTTGCTATTTAATCAGAGGAGAAATACAAATTTTTGCACCTTACGCAATATTGACGTGAAAATGCAACAGTTATAATTGTAAAACCTAGTCAATTTTCGCAAATTCAGAGGTCCGAAAATAAATAATCTAAAAAGGATTTAAGATTTAACTACCGGTAATTGACTACCTATTGCATGTTCATGTACATATATATAGTAAACACAACTAGACTTTATCAAATTTCAATGAAGAACGGGATGGACAAATTAAAAGAAAATAATTACCAGAGCGTGGACATCCTTTACTGGAATCACAATCAGATTCTGGACAGATACATTCTGATTGACACAAAAGACCAAATGAAGGATATCGGCATTTCAAAGAGCAATTTTCTCCCCAGAAGCCTAATTCACATGCTGTTAAAATCAAACGTATATTAAACAAAGACAGACATACAAATCATCATTATTCATTTAATTTTACCTCCTCCCATACCTACATCTCAAAATTCGTCAAACACAAATGTGTAATGAAAATGATTAATAGATGAGAATATAATGATATTCCGGTCAAATCAAATCATAAACTCATACGAAGTTTGTGAAATACAATTACAGTATAACAAATTCAATATGAAACAGTTAAAAATGAATATGAAACAAAATGAATTTCATAATATAAATACACAAATTATGAGTGAAGTTAAAGTATTGCAAGAAGAGGATATGTCAATGTACAGAAACATTTGTAATCAGTTAACACATTACACATAAATACGTATACAATTAGCAGAATACCCTTGTTATACAAGAATTACAGGAAAAGAAATACTATTATATGCTTTATATATTGAAATTACTGCATTACGTAATGAATATCTACAAAGCAAGCATCAAAAGCTATGTGATAAGTGTATTTTCACAAAAATCGACTAGTGGCAACAGGAGAGGTACAGGACCGACCAGTAAATCAACGCATCTATCCTACCAAGCTCACACCATACATGTATCATACGCCAGTAGTACAACTAGAAAGGTTTTCAGATAAGGCACAAGAAAGCAAACGTAATGAGAAACTAACAAGTTACAGCAAACACTATTAAAAAAGGCAAAATAAAGCATTATTATTTATTTGTTTTCTTCAGTTGAATAATGTAGCAGTAAGGTAAATGCTGGCATTAAGGGGGCAATCAGTTCTTTTTGTTACCAGCCCATGGAAGTTACAATGCATATCATGTTTTCACAAATACATGTGTAATGCTGTAATTAAAAATTATTACATGCGCTAAATAATCAGGTCCCAAGAACCTAATCTAAAAGAGACTCAAGTCATAACTTTGAGTTTATTGAAATAACTTTTAAATTTAAACATGTGATGAAAAGTTTGATTCATTATCAAAATTATTTCAAAAGTTCGAAATTTTGACTTAAGTCTTGGGGCCTGGTTCCGTGTTACAATTTGTACCAACCCAAGCAGGTAACAAAATCTTTTCTAATCAAACAACATCCAGTATTATCAACCAAATTAAAGTAGGTGATAATATGGTACATAATTTATTTTTCCAAAAGCTAAACTTCAAAAGAATATCTTTCTATTTCATAGGTACATACAAACTTAATTTTCAACCCACATAAAAATGGAATAAATACGTATTGCAAATAATAAAATTGAATGACATTTCATTATTTGCAATGCATATTTATTCCATTTTTATGTGGACTGAAAATTAAGTTTGTATGTATATATGAAATAGTACCTGTCAGTATTTTGTTAAACTTACGAACACATGACGTTCTCTCTAGATTCCATTGATAACCGTAGCAACAGGTCCTATTTAAAACAATCGTTCAATTTTATTAGAAAATAGAACGTTAAACTTTAATGATTTTTAACATAATTTAGGCATTTAATTTTAAAATACACATTGCTGTTTTGCTTTTCTGTCAGATAGCTTTAGAAAATTTATACCTACCCATTACAAAGTGAGTTGTTTATGCCGCATATTTCCGATATCCATAATTGCACGTTAAGAATAACCGAAAATAATGTCATCATTTTAGCAAATTGCACATCCATCATTACCGTTGTAAATTAAAAAATCAATATGGATATGTGCAATGTAATGAATCAGTTGTTTGAACATGTATGTTACTGTTTCCTTGAAATTCTTATAACGGAATTTTAACTTCCTATATGTTTATTTATAAAAGGTATTATATATTAGTTTCCGTTCTGAGTTTATCATTTAACGGTTTCGGAAATAAATACAACAAACACATATTATATACTTTTTTACTTCAATTGTCAGAGTTACTGAAATGAAAATGGAAGAATATTTTTCTTTCATGATATTCCATTGTAGAAGATCAATAAAGAGTGATCTGGTATGAAACACAGTTTTAAATCAATATATGCTCAAGTTTAGATTTCTTATAATTATTATATACAAATATATTTAAAAGTAACATTGTTTTACTGTTCATGAATATCTTTTCTGAAACAACATTTAATATAGGAACTTACATATCTTTATTCTTTTAAATTTTTTTTTACCTCAAATGTTTATTTTAAATATTAAGAATATGAGAAAAACATAAATGTAATAAAAACTTATTGAGAAACATTTCTAGACAAGCAAATTGAATGTTTACCTTTTCCGAAGTTTACTCCATTTTACAGTGGATGTTATTCATATAGGAAACATTTCACAGAATCTTTATTACATAATGCCATTGTGCACCTCCTATTTTACTTTTTGATCCAACACATATTTTGAGTTTTCCACAGCAAAACATGGGCATTGCCATTATATTCATAAGTGAGGTGGAGGGTATCATTTAGTGAACTCATTGATCACAGTACCTAGTTATTAATTAAATTGATACATGTATGAGGACAAACTTACAGAGAATAACTTACCAGAGCGTGGACATCTTCTACTGGGATCACAATCAGATTCTGGACAGGTGCATTTTGATTGACACAACAGACCAAATGAAGGATATCGGCATTTAAAAGAGCAGTTTTCTCCCCAAAAGCCTAATTCACGTGCTATGGAAAATAAATCAGACACCTTACATCTCTTTTTCCATAACTTTTTGTAAAAAATATTTAAATACAATTAACACGTTCATTTTCACAATTACATGTAAATGTCATACTATTGCGTAGTTCATTTAACATACATTGCATATTTACTTGAAGTGGATTTTCTTTTTTATATAAAGAGTAAAGAAAGCATTAGAATTTAATAAGCACATACAGTGTATATTATTTTTTGAAACTTACGAATACATGATGATTTGTCTTCATTCCATTTGAGATTGGTGCAATATTTCCTATATAAACAAAACACTTTTTGAAAAGAAGAACCAGAGTTAAGGTTTTGTTCATACAAGCTCGTGTAGGCATACACTTTCCCCCTTTCTTTCAGATTATAATCTAAAGGAAGCTCTCAAGTACATGTAATAAAAAATTATTTAATCTTTTTATTGAATAAAATAATACTTTAAATTTAAGGTGTACATAATGTGTATGTTTAGGGTAACATATAATACCCCCGCCTGAAAAGCGTAAGGATATATATTGTAATCGGGATGTCCGTCCGTACGTCTGTTACTCTTCGGGCTACCTGTGGGCAGCGGAAAGGGTAAAAAAGACGTTAATGCAAGACTAACAACTAATTTTAAAATAAAAGTGAAATACAAAATCAGTAGACTCGTTTGCAAAATCAACAGAATTCGATGCAAAACCAACGAACACCGATGCAAAACTAACAGTCATTCACCGAATTGACGCTAGATGGCGTTCAGAAAACGAACATTAAATGATTTAGCGCTGATGGCGCGCGTTTTTTCTACGTCATTATTATATGTGTACTTTCATAGAAACGTAAATCGCGCGAAATTGTCTATCACCATCCATTTGGCAAACCTCGCATGATAGCATCATGTCGTACGCTCAAAATTCAAATATATCAGAGTCAGAAAGACTTCTACAAATGGCTGTAAATTATTACAAGAAATCAGTTGTAGATATTGGCATTTTTCCCCAAGAGAAAATACCCCTGAATATCTCATTTTCCCCTTTGAAAGAAAAAAATTCCTTTTACACTCTTAAAAAGTTCTTATAAAATTATTTTATTGTTTTCATGCATAACACAATTTGTTGATACCTGAACATTCACTAGGCAAGTTGTAATTTTTACAGTTTTGTTTTTCTTTGACGTCCATCAAATTTATTTTAAGAATGAGCAAATTTATGAGGCATCATTTCGCTCAAAGATGGTTCCTATAATTATATATTAGACAGTAAGTAAAATATAATATTTTCAAACTATTGCCAAGTAATTACGCATTTTTCAATAATATAGACATGAACGAATCATGGGGGGGGGGGTCGGGCCTCCCCCCTTGGATTTTGCATGAACTATTTTCCGCCAGACCCAAGTGGCTTATGAGTAAATAAATAGTTGAAACCGTGAAGAAACTTACACTGTAGGGCTACAAGGATTAGACTAAATTGAACCCCTGTACAAGGTGTGGTGGCATCTTTGCCATGGTATGCGTGGTAGACCTTGTCACATGTGCATTTCGACTGACACAGAAAATGGTTTCGTATGCAATTTTAGGCACTCTAAATGGCCATAAAAATGCTCAGATTTCAGGATACGGGTACACATACATCTTGCCTCAATTTCTTTTCTTCATACTTTAAATTACTCATGTAATTCCTTTAAATGTAAACACAGGGTCAGTCTGCGAAAAGGATGGGTATATAGAACGTGGTTATTATTGAAAATATTCATTGTAAGGCCGGTTGCCCCCAACACACTTTTTTGTAAAAGTAGGGGTCAAATAACGGCAATGTGGTATGTTGGAAAGAATTTGGTAATTTGAGAAGTTCTATCCTCCCCTCCCCCAATACGAAATAGGATTTTCGAGTTTGAGCAATATTCTTTTTATTTTCTTTCTTTTCTTTCCTTTCTTTCTTGCCTCACCCCCCCCCCCCCCCACTTTCCTCACCGATGCTACGTCACTGTGATATTTGATTCCGATGCCAATAACATATTCTATGATATATTCCTAGGTCTTTCAAATGGATGCTGTTAGACAATTTTGCATGATTTGCGTTCCTATGAAAGTACACAAATATTGATGACGTAGAAAAACTTGCGCGCCATCTAGCATTAATTCATGTAATGTCTGTTTTTTTTACACGCCAGCTAGCGTCAATTCGGTGAATGATTGGTAGTTTTGCATCGGTGATTGTTGATTTTGCAAACGAGTCTGTTGATTTTGTTTGAGGTGGTTTGTTTTGTATTTTAGTATGTTTTGAGAATTAATTGTTAGTTTTGCATGAACGTCTTTTTTACCCTTTCCACCGCCCATAGGTACCCATCTCTTATC
This sequence comes from Saccostrea cuccullata, assembly GCF_032062105.1. Taxonomy (NCBI): domain Eukaryota; kingdom Metazoa; phylum Mollusca; class Bivalvia; order Ostreida; family Ostreidae; genus Saccostrea; species Saccostrea cuccullata. The sequence continues at coordinate 19,433 of NW_026925154.1, forward strand.
CACAACTCCTCTCAAAACACTGAAAGAAATTTGATGAGACTCTCAGATAATCTTCATTACAAAATGCCATTGTGTACTTCTTATGTAACTTTTTGATCCGACACATATATCTGGTTTCCCATAGAAAAACACGGACACGGCTATCATATTCATATAGAAGGCGGGATGTCTCATTACGTTAGCTCATTGCTTACAGTACCTCTAGTTTCCTTTTTAACATAGATGGACAAACACCACCAAATGTTTTCCCATAGACTTCCATACAAACTTTAGCCCCTCTCATTGATACATATATTGAATTTCGGGCAAATGACCTTTTTGTCGTGAAAGTTCGAAATATTGGAAAACAAAAAATGCCAGAAAAAATATACCGTCACGCGGCACTTTTACTTTCAATTTCCATTTATTTACAACTAGGTGCGTTTGACACCAAATGAAAATCTCTAACCAAAGTGCACCCCTCCCTTCAAATTTTTACCTGTAACTTCTATTTACCTCAAAGAAACCCAAGTCTGGATATGAGATTTTTATCAACTTTATTTCACTTGTCAAATACATAACAAGTCTTTTCTCTTATTGACCAATCACAAGCCAGCTAGCATTTTGTCCTCCGCACAACTTTGGGTGTCCAAAATGTCTGCGCCCATGTATTTGTTTATGTAGGGGTTTTTCCTATAGAGTAAAAGAAACATTTATAAAAAGTGGTCAATTTAGTAAATTTAGAACACATATCCACTGCTTATCTCACCTCTTGAATATTGGAACTGACAGTCTTAGCTTAAGTACACCATTAGCTGTTACATTTCACACCGCAGTCCATCAGACCCACATCTGTGAAACAGAAAAGATGTCTATAAATTGAAGCAATTTTCTATTTTTCTTTCAAACTTTTAAAATAAAATGATTAATCTAGCATATGTTTTGCTTGTTTTTCTTATTATCTCTGATAATTTCTCAAGGTAGATCATGGTAATCATTCGGGGTAGCAGGTACCCGTTATTAATGAAAAATGAAGAAAATCAGCGGGTTTTTGTAAGAAAAACCTGGGTTATGGAAAGAGTAAAAACTAATGTAGATAAAATAATCAATGGAAAGAAAGAGAATTATATCTAGTTCAAATGTACATAAGATTAAAGAGAATTTTATCAGCAATGGGTTGCTGGCATCAGAGAATCAAATACATCCCCACTGAAAATTTTGCAATTTTGAAGGGGGGGGGGGGTGACCTACATTTCAGCCAATTTTCATGAACATTTCATGTAATTGATGTTAAATATGTATATTCTCATAAAAGGCAAATATAATTATTTGCATATCATTTCTTATTATTGACATAATTAATAAATTGATAAAATGCCAAGGGCAGATAAATCATACTGTCTGACTGAATACAGTGCTCAATTGTAAGCAAAATGCTTAAATAACTGTAGTTCTGAGGAAATTTATTTTCAAATAATCTATAAAAAGTTCTAAATAACTTAGATATTAAGAGATTAACTAGATTTTCTAAGAAAACCATACCTTGGAACTCTTAATGAAGGCAAAGGGATCATCCTGAGAGTGTCCATGTGTTGTTCATTGTAAGAGGGTAGGGTTCATGAATCTCTTCCTTCTTGAGAATGCATTGCTGAAATACATTTTATTTTATTAAAACATACTGGTAAATGCATCTAATAGCTTATATCATAATTTTTTATTATTTACACTTTCTTTTAAATTTCTTGTAAGCATTTGTGATGAAAACCTTTAAAATAATCATTTTTAAATAGAATTTACTCAGATAATTATTTTAAAAAATATTAAAGAAATTGAAAAAAATAACTGCAGATAAGCATGACTTTTGTTATTCAAATAAACAAAATTTAAACAAAATTCCTTCATTTTTCAGCATCATTAGAACACAAAATTACCCCCCCCCCTTTTCAGCTGAATATCAAGATTGGATATGGCAAGGAGGAGGGATATTCAGACACCTTTTTTATGATTTTTTCAGTTATAATTTTGCATATTTATTGCATTTTCAATGTATTTTCTGCAAAAATATATTGTACAGTAATTTAAATTAAATTTTCTACTAGTAATCTCTAACTTTCACCAAAAGTATAACTTTTATTTCAAGCCAGCACTGATTACATGACTGAATCTGACTTTGCTGCTGGATTATGCCCCTTATGTAAAAACAAAGTAACCTAATTAGTTAACAGCAGTCAAATTTTGTTATAAATTATTCAATCAACTCTGATTAACACAAATTTGAAAGAGGATTATTCAATCTGTTCCAATGTCTACACTCATAAAATACATGGATTTAAATGAATTTCTCAAACTGCGAGGGGGATATTCATATGTTTTGTGTATTGATGATGCCCATCAATATTGATATTGTATTATTTACAATATTCACAGTAAATTTCGGTATAAATATTTATTAAAAATTATTTAAATGTACATTTGTTGAAAATATGAGAGCTAGGGCAAAAATTTAAGCATTTTTTCACTATGTGCAGTCCCCATTGTGAGCCTCAATTTACCCAAACCCTCTAATTTTTGAACAATTAGTCAAAACATAGACCTAAAGCGAAGGGATCGCCGACTCCAATGACGTCACAATAGATATCACTATACGATCTCCTTCCGATTGCAGCGCCCTCACCGGGATGTATAGAAAACATCCGGCAGTACAAAGATTACGTTATTTACATCTACATTGTCGAGATATTTTAGCATGGAATGAATTAAACTTTTGCCGAATGTACCAAATTCTTTTTATTAATACACTAAAGAGTTCTTTGAGCAGCTTTTGAGGAATTTATCTTGTTTTTAATGTGTAAAAAAAAAACTATACAGTTTGAGTATTTAACATGACAGATGATGACCATGATCACAGAGAAGCTGTCAAAATGCATGCGAGGTTGCTCAAGATGCTTCTCGATGAAAAAAAAACTTCAGATATAAGAAACAGAGAGGCCTATTGATACGTTAATTTTTTAAAGAGCAAACATCTTATGCTTAATAGCAGTGTTTGACAACGCTGATATCGCAATAGGCACCTATGCATGACTATGGTACAGTAACACAAGTAATGACGGAGTACTAATAGGAATATTCTTTGGCAAGTCTATAGCCACCCCATTTTATTTATTATAATGTAGGCAAGAAGTTCGATCCTACCCCCACCCCCGACAGGATTTTCGAGTGTGTACGAAATGGACACAGATTTTTTTTTTTTAGCTTGTCAAACTTTTTTAGGGTTTGATATTTACCATAAGGCTAAAAGGGGTAAAGTTGTTCCCATTTAAATATAATTCTTTTAATATAAAAAAGATCATTTTCCCTAAAGTCCTACCTAACAAGGTATAGGGAGTATAATTTCATAAAAGGATAAGATTTACAAGTGCCTGTGTGTTTTGAGCTACAGTAAGTTATTAAAACTTCTATTTAAGCAGTTGATTCAAGATCAAACAGTTTGATCATAGTGGCAGTAGATCTTGCATATATAAAATATAATTACTTACTAGTGTTTGTTCTTCAAAGCTGCTGATCAATAAGATTGAACATGATGTGCAGCGATTATGATTTTGCTTTTTGCAGTTGTGATTGATACATTGAAAATAAATATTTTAAAAAGACATTAAATATGCCATACATGTACACTGTACATCTAAAACAGTGCTCACCAATATAAGCCCACCATAGAAAAGGAAAAGTCGAAAATTAAATATAACAATGATTTTAATAATATTTCATTACAGTCACATTAAATTATTTAATACTTATATTGATGCAGTTTGTCTTTGAGTTATGATATACCAAAGTTAATTATAATCACATTCTGGATATACACAGTATAGTTGAAAAAATTGGAGTTTTAAACATGATAATTAAATCATTGAAATCCAGTTATGTGCAACTCAGCCGTGCATACATGGGATACACCACTTGGCACTTTTGTTGATTTAATCCTGTGCAGTTTTGTGACCAATCTTTGTTCTTTCACATTTAACTCATCATACCAGGTGGTACATGGCATGACCATGTTCTAAAATATTTTCCACAGAGTTTGGTGTGCAAGGCAGACCCCTATTCTCATTTGAGAAACGGACAGGCTATCAACAAAACCTGTGGGGAAAAATGAAAAAAAAAATCTCTTAGAAAATCTTTTCAACACTCATCTGATAATGTTGTAATCCTGAATTAACACGATTACATAAATTACATAAATCCAACTTTTTAAAATTACATAATTATGTAGATCATTCACGGGAACATCTAGTCTCAATTTATTAAGTTGTTGATCTAAAACCTGTAAACGGCACAGGTGCTTGAGGACAGGACCCCCCCCCCCAATATAGACCGCAGGGCCTGTTAGACTTTTTCACAAAACTATAGACCCCAGGCCTGTTAGACTTTTTCACATAAATTATATATCCATGGATGACACATTTGTGATATAATCTATCCTATCAATTCAGAAAATTTGATTAAACTAACATTCTATAAAATTTTTACCCCACTCTCGTTGATTTTTATATAGAGTGTAGGGTAGATTCTAAAGAACGTTTGCTTTAGGAAATTTTTCTAATTTTTGGTATAGATTTTATTACTAATAAGTCAATGAAAGATTATTTATGAGAAAAAAAGCCCCGGGGTCTATATCGAAAAAAGGGGGAGGGGGTCCCGTCCTCAAGCACTTATGGTAAACGGCACTTCACAATGTATTTATCATTTATATTAATTTAGCGAAGATCTGGAATTGGTCGTTGTTCAAATATTGGTAGATAAATTGTGTCCTTATTTTGTAAAATAATTAAGAAGATAAACATGTACTACCGTAAAATATAGTCGACAGCATTCAAGACATGTCACGTCGTAGTCAGCTGATGTCTGCAGTTAAAACGTTTCCATCGACTCCATAGCGTAAAGTTATAACTTCCGAAGTAGTAAATCGAGATCATTTCGTCGAAGAAAGCTTAAATAAGTGATTGATTTTTCTAATTTGTTGTTATTTCCTCAAAGAATGCAGAAATCCGAGATGCGACAACATTGATTTCATTACAGGAAGTCTGTTTCTATACATCCCGGTGAGGGCGCTGCAATCACAAGAAGATAGTGATTGTGACGTCATAAGTCGGCAGTCCCTTCGATTTAGGTCTATGGTCAAAACTAACTAAAATATAATCTCAATGCCAAAAAAATAGGAACTGATTGATTTTTTGGCTTTAATCAATCTTTATCCATGAAATCATACCTATTCTATAGAGTAAAAGAAACATTTATAAAAAGTGGTAAATTTAGTAAATTTAGAACACATATCCACTGCTTATCTCACCTCTTGAATATTGGGACTGACAGTCTTAGCTTAAGTACACCATTAGCTGTTACATTTCACACCCCAGTCCATCAGACCCACATCTGTGAAACAGAAAAGATGTCTATAAATTGAAGCATTTTTCTTTCAAACTTCTAAAATAAAATGATTAATGTAGCATATGTTTTGCTTGTTTTTCTTATTATCTCTGATAATTTCTCAAGGTAGATCATGTTGATCATTCAGGGTAGCAGGTACCCGTTATTAATGAAAAATGAAGAAAATCAGCGGGTTTTTGTAAGAAAAACCTGGGTTATGGAAAGAGTAAAACCTAATGTAGATAAAATAATCAATGGAAAGAAAGAGAATTATATCTAGTTCAAATGTACATAAGATTAAAAAGAATTTTATCAGCAATGGGTTGCTG
>NW_026925155.1:0-25373 GCF_032062105.1 Saccostrea cuccullata
TATTTTCTTAATTACGCTTTACTTAATAATAGCATTCAGTCTCCATTTCCTGTTCCTCCTCCATTTTCGTTTTTTTTGCATTTATTACAATACTAGATTTCATCACTTTTGGGCAGGTGTCAATGATAATTCTGCATAGTAAACGTAATATTTTAAAACATTAATGCATTTGCGAATTATATTTTACCTCGAAAATGAGTCTAAGAAATTCTGTGCATCGATAATTAAGATACCACCATCATGAAATTGATGAAAAAAAAAAGAAGAACGAAATCTGGGACAGTCGGGAACGACGGAAGAACTAGGTTTACCGCTTTACTTAACTGTGTTTGAAATTTTCTTTACAAATGTTTTACACACCCAGGTATTTAGCCTGCATTTATCTTTTTTTATGTTTTCTACCTAATTCTGTCCTATTTGTAAATTTAAAAAGTCACGCGAGACAATGCTGGTTTCGCTTTCATTTCCTATAGCCTCGACCTCGTGCAAAGAAAAAGTATTGCGCAATCGTGTATAAGGTACAATAATTAAGCTGGGAAGTGTGCCAATGATAGGCCTGAATTAAAATGGAAGAAACAAAAACCTTTAACAAAAAAAGAGGTCGGTCATTTGGACCGACATCGATAGCATTTTTACCGGTCATAGGCATTTTTTGCCGGTCTTGCCGGCATGACCGGCAGTTTTCCACAGCTCTGTGGTTGACCGATTGGTACGATTTTCTGTGGTGATATTGATTAATGACCTACCTGCCGATTCTCTCTAGACCTTTTTCACTGTCTTCTCGTTTTGTTGAGTAAAACTTTCGCTTGGCATAATCTGGACTGTTAGATGGAGGGGTGTTCCATCTCTTATGGAACAAATTTGCCTACAAAATCATACATGATACTTCGTGTTAGTAAATTTGCCATATGAAATGTACATGTATGGAGATAACAAACAGTATTCATACACTAGAGTCAAAATAGGAGCAGAGCAAATATGGACCTCCAAAACATCAGAGGTGGGATCAGGTGCCAATGAGGAGTGAGCATCCCCTACCCACCAGTCACAACTGTTGTGTGCTCCTTGTTATGATTTGGAAATAACAGAAAAATCTGTCGACAATTCAGTGTGTATATAATAGCCTAACAATTAGTATGAACTAGAACTGTCCAAACGGGACAAAATACCCCCCGCTGGGTTTTTCAGAAGTAAGTTTTTCCATAATAAAGATATGTATCAAACACGAATTATGAAATTTTTATTTCAGTGACCTTGAACTTCCCCAAATAACCTTGGGTCAAGGTCATGACACACCCTTGGGTCATGGGCAATCTTTCAGTGAAATGAGAACCTACCAAGTTTATCCATAAGAAAGATATGGACAGGACTTGAATTATGAAATTTTTATTTCAGTGACCTTGAACTTCCCCAAATAACCTTGGGTCAAGGTCATGACACACCCTTGGGTCATGGGCAATCTTTCAGTGAAATGAGAACCTACCAAGTTTATCCATAAGAAAGATATGGACTGGACTTGAATTATGAAATTTTTCTTCCAGTGACCTTGAACTTCACCAGATGACCTTGGGTCAAGGTCATGACACACCCTTAGGTCATGGGCAATCTTTGTGTGAAATGAGAACCTACCAAGTTGATCGATAAGAAAGATATGGACCGGACACGAATTATGAAATTTTTCTACCAGTGACCTTGAACTTCCCAAAATGACCTTGGGTCGAGGTCATGACACACCCTTGGGTCATGGGCAATCTTTGTGTGAAATAAGAACCTACCAAGTTTATCCCTAAGAAAGATATGGACCGGACACGAATTATGATATTTTTCTTCCAGTGACCTTGAACTTCCCCAAATGACCTTGGGTCAAGGTCATGACACATCCTTGGGTCATGAGCAATCTTAATGTGGAGTAGTACATTCTAATGTCCCTCTGTAAGAAAGATATGGACCGGACATGATTGCACAGTCAGACTGACAGACGGACGGACAGCTAGACAGACGGACAGACGGACAAGGTGATTCCTATATACCCCCCCAAACTTCGTTTGCGGGGGGTATAAAAATGTCAGTCCGCATATCACTTATTGACTTAATGATAAATTGTATTCATGCTGACAAGGTCATTGTATTGACCATAGAACATACAAAATGATGATTTCAAACAAGAGTGCTGATATTCTTGTTTCAGCATCTTGTTTGTCAGTAACTTACCTCGTTTTAAAAATTGTTCATATGTAGAGTATGCTCTTGTGTGTTGAATCAACTGAGAGATATACATGTAAACCCCATATGCAGGTGATGAAGGTATATTGCTGCATAAGTAAGGGAAGTTGACGATAGAAAAGTTAAAGTCATCTTGTTTGTCGTAAAGCTTGGTTGTTAGATTACCATTAACGTCTTTTTCAAGTAAAATATCTAAATATGAAACAGATGTGTCAGACTCTGTGGTATCTTTTATAATATTAACTAGAACTGTCCAGTAGGGACAAATACCCCCGCTGTGTTTTTTCAGAGTAGGTGCCAATTCACAAATATTTTATGGATCTATTAAGAGGTGTTCACTATTGTCTTAAAACAAATCGGGTGAAAATATAATTGCATGCTCATTAATTTTTTTCAATTTATGAATCTAAGGTGCAACCAAATAAAACATCAATACTAATACACTGTAACATTTTTTTTTTTATTTCATTAAAAAAAGAAATTGCGATTATTTGTCATGCTACTCTGAAAAATAATTGTTGAAAAAAGAAATATTATACAGAATCAAATTAATATTCATAACTTTATATCAAATTCATTTTAAAAATAATAAAGTGCCCCACCACAGCATGATACTTCAGTCAAATATTGTTCATTCAATTAATATAAACAGTTTAGAGTGTGAGGAAATCATGGCAACCTTTAAAAGGATTTCCATAATTTTTTTTTTATTCCTTTTGATATGTGTTTAAACTTAATTATAACAAATAATCATCAAATGGTTGCATTTATGATAGCTTGACAAATGCTCACCCCCCACAAACAAACACATATGCATATATCTTTCATGTGGGACATGATGCTCTGAAATTTGTTACTTGATATTTTAATTTTGTTTTTTAAATATATCAATTTGACTAATTAGTATACTTAATCTATAACAAATTGATTTTAGAAATAGAAGGCTGACCATCAAATGACATATGCTATTTAAACTGACCAGCAGTTCCTCTGTCTAATTCCCAAAGGACCTTAATCAGAGATAACAGCTAACAGAAATAATTGAGACAGCTAGCTTTCCTACATTGAACTCATTAATTAATCTTTGACTGGATGCATGTCCACTGATAAATGCCAAGGGATGCAATTTTCTGTTATCAAAATTCTCCTTGACCAGTGCTTCATAATTATACCCTTAGGAGAGGTAGATTATCTCTTATAAAATAACATTTGATATGATTGCTGTAAAGTATATAATGAAAAAATATTATTTTCTTAATTTAACATTTTTTAAACAGGGATACAGAAACACTCTTACATTTTTGGGATTGTGTAATTCAATGGTAAAAGACAGGTTTCTTTTTAAAATTTCACTTAAATTAAATGTCACGGTGACCTTAAAATAGGTCATGACACACCTTCTACCCAAGATGCATCAACTGTCCAAGTTTGATGATTGTCAGTCTAATAGTTTTCTAGTTACGAGCCAAACAAAACCATAAAAGAAAAAAGAAAAAACACCTGTAAAATGCAGAAAAATTATCCAATCATGATGAAAATACCAGGGGCACAACTTCATATGGTGAATAATAAGTGTACAAATTTTCAGACAAATCCATCCAACAGTTTCTGAGAAACAGTCCGGACAAAATCTTGTCTACAGACAGACAGACAGACAGACGGACAGACAGACGGACATGCTGATTCCAATATACCCCCCTAAACTTCGTTTGCGGGGGTATAATAATAATTGCTCAACTGACATATATTTTTAAGTGCAAAGTGAGCATTTGGATATATTAAAAAAGTGTTTCAAAATTCACTTCAGAATTAGTTTCTTTCTCACAAAATTACAATACAGTCAATTCTCGAATTATCGCCATTCGATTCATCGCCATTTTCGCAATACCGCCATGATTTCCCAAGAACGTTTTTCCTGTTATATAAAATTCTCTTTATAACGCCAAATTCGCATACCGCCATCCGCCACCCTGTTTTCACAACAAACGTCCATTTTTAAGTGTCAATTATCTCGATATACCGCCACAGGTGCATGTGGTTAGTGAAGCGCGGCTAATTGGTTGACGGCTATCCCTGTTGTAAAGCATGCAAAGGCAGAAAAGGTACATGCAATTAAGTAATTAAACAAGAAATAAATAAACAATAATTTTAACATGAACTGTAACAGTTATAATTCTGTTTTCTGTTTAATAAATATCATTTAATCACAGCTTCGCCATGAAAGCGGTCGTTGTTAAAGTACGCCGATAACGATATTATTTTGATGATCTCTGTTTTAAACAATGCAAAGTTTGCTAAAAATATAGTTATACGGTATAAATTGTGAACATTTCATTAACAATGATGCCATAAACAATAAATTTATTTAAGAATTCATTTGTTTTATCGGCAATACATCACAACGACGACCCAGCATGGTTTTTTTCAGTACCAGACGTGCAGATTTACATGCATACACATGTACTTGTCTTTCATTCATAACTGCACATTTTTTTTAGCGAAATTGTACATTAAAAAAATAACTTGAAGTATTTTTAATCAGAAATATGTTTTTATATACATGTACATGTAATAATAAGAATAGAAACACTAAATGGTATTTCTAAGAATGGTAACTCTACTTCTTGTTTTCTAAAAGATGGGAAATCCGATTCATTGCCAAATTCGTTATACCGCCATGATTTCTAATTTACAAAAGGTGGCGGTTTATCGAGAATTAACTGTATTTTTATTTATCATGTAAAAATTTCCCTAGAATATACATATTTAAATTGTATGAACTTTGGTACATTTTAAAATTAGAAATATTGTATTCAAATGTTGTCTTGTACATTATCCAAAAAGTACAGTACATTAAAATTATGCCAGGTACCCTATTTAGTATTTTCCTATTTTCCCCTATAGGCTTAAATTGAGAATGTAATTGTGGTCAACCTTTGCTTAATGGCCAATGGGAGGAACCAAGTGAAAACAAATTACAGTTTGTATATGTAAATGAACAAACTGGCATCCTGTTCTTATTTCATTTACAAAATCAATCTGTTAAAGCTTTCTTGGAGAAGGGTTTGTAAATTTGTTTTCATAAACTGTAATCAATTTACCCATGGATCTTAAAATGAAGATTTGAAAAGAATTTGTGCAATGTATCAATAACCCAACAATTGAACATGCAAAAATTTCACAATTAACAAATGGTTAGATGAACAAAGTAACTAAAGCCGAATAAACTTCATCTTGGCTTCCATGAGCTATTACAGTTCACAGTCTGAGAGTAGGGTAGTACTTTATAAGTACCTTAGAAGGAGTCATGGGCCCAGCACAAGCCTTGACGGCCATCAGAGGATCCTTGGGACTCCATGACAGAGGGGGCAGATTGACCGTGCTTCGGGAATTTTCTGGTGACCACGGGATACCAATAAAGGGCTGAGAAGAGTTGTCTTCAGACCGCAGCAAGGGGACAAAAAACTGACCTGAAAACAGGAACTCCCTTTGTTATAAAAATAAAATAAATTGTCCAAAAAGAAAAAATTCCTATTCAAAATTTGTTTCCTCCAATTTCAAAATTGTTTAATATATATGTTTCAATAAAGTTTGCCAATTAGTAATATATTTTGCCTTTTAATATACTGTATTTACACTGATATTTTACTGGTAAATTTAAAAAATTAACATTCTACACTGTATACTGTAAACCAACTTTTATTCACGATGACTTTATTTCGTGATTAACCAGGGGTAAACTAGTTTGCGACAATTAATTTTCATGATCAAGCCTTTTTTGAATCTGTTGTTAATAGACACAGAGACTTTAAGGACCGGTTCGCGGCGAGAAATATTCGCGATTATGGGGCTCTCGCTATTACCTCACAAAAATTTCTCACACACGAATAAAAGTTTGTTTACAGTATTCATGATAATAATGCACATTGTTAATATGCTGCCAATCTAATTAAAATTAGATGTTCCGAATCCGCTATCGCTTCTCAAACGAGAAGCGATAGCGGATTCGGAACATCTAATTTTAATTAGATTGATATGCTGCCTACCTTCCATTAGCTCTTTAATTTCTTCTCTTTGAGCAGCAGTAGCCTTATCTACTCTACTGCATATAACCTGAAAATACACCAGTATTCTTTAAAAATTCTTTAACAATACATCCATTTCAAACATTATCAACAATTATTATTTTTTTCTTTAAGAACCATTGAGTCCATTCTTTATAAAAAATGGTAATATAGAATTGTACCTCATTGATCTGAAATAATATGGGTTGGGTAAGTACCAGTATACTAACATGAAACCTTTCAAACAAGTGCCTTAGATTATTTAGTAAAAACCTTTCTTCTGAAGTTTCTCCTGATTACAATACTGATAAATAAAGCACGGTACTAATTTCTGATTTATATTTCTGTTAATTAACCAATATTTGCAAATGATTAATCTCACCTCTCTTGGAGTTTCATTAAATTTATTTCTCACAGATTTGTCTATTTTGGGATGAGATATCAAGACTGCTACAACTTCCGCAAATCCATGTTTACAGGCAAAATGTAATGGGACTTCACAAGCCTGAAGAAACATTAACATGTTAATGCATGAATTCATCCTTATCACAGATGAGACGCTTCTTTATGATTACCAACTCTTAGTTTTTTTTCAGATGATGTTTCATTAATAACAGTCATAAATGTATACCGCTTTATCTGGAGTGTTGAGGTAAAGGTCTACAATAAAGTTAATTCTGTTGGTTCTTGTTCCCTCTGTTTCATTAGTATGGCCATACAACTTGTCAATAAAGCTGGGATCTTCTAACGTGTCCAAGAGAAGCTGACAAATTCCTGCTTGGTTGCTTCTGGCTGCTACATGCAATGCATTGTATCTAGGTCCTTCCTGTTATTATGAAATTATTTATTGAAAAATAAATACATGTATGCACACACAGCAGGGTTGCGTTTTACAAAAGGTCGTTAAGTCGTAGACTTGGTCGTAAGACCAGTCTTAGGAGTTGCGACCGTTTTACAAAGATTTGAGACTTGCAACTTACGACCAAAGTTGGTCGTAAGTCTACGACTGCTAAAGGGTTGTCGTAATTCGTACAAATTGTCGTAAGTCGTAGAAATTTTCGCTGTTGCTATAGTAAATTAAATCTTGAAAAAACATGGCGTCGTTACTTATCTTTAATGAATGTGAAGAAGAGGAAAATGTTTTGAGAAAACCACTGATGTTTCGAGATAGAACAAACCCGTTGGACTACCTGACAGACGGGGAAATCCGAGAGCGGTATAGGCTACCCCGTTTATACCTGCTGCAGCTGGTGGAGTTGGTGAGGGATGACATCGTCAAACCAACACGGCATAGTAAACCTCTTTCATCCACCATACAAGTAAAATACCTCCTGTAATCTTCACATCTCATCACATTTACAGTCAGCATGTACAAAACTTTTTAATTGTAAATGTCACTTCCTGTAACGCCATATTTAATTTTGGGGAGTGGATCAAGGATTCAAATTCTCCGAAGCAAGTGCCCGTTCATGACAAATCTTGATAATATTTTTTCTTTGTTGTTTTGAAGTGTTTTTATTTTCTTCCTTTATGATTTATTTAAAAAACCCCATAGCATTATCATCATAAAGCAACAAAGAAATAAAAGACACATACACGGGAACTGAAAACTCGTTAATTTCGCGAAAGTGTAACAGGAATTGTAGTATATTGTCATAAAATCGGCATTTGTTGCGGATGACTTAAATCCAGGAAAGTTAATATTTACTCTTACCTTTCTTTCACCTCCTCCCAAGCTTTGTTTTTCTTATCTACGGTAAGTATGGGTGTAAACTTCCCTCTTATGATGTTGACGCGGTCCGAAACCGCGTCGACGAGGGCGTTTATTTCTTGGTTGGACCAATTACTTCTCCGCGACATTTCAGAATATTGTCGTCTGCACGTCAACAGCGTCGGTTTTCACTCAGTATCTAAGGACAAATTTACCTCCAAACGTAAAAGATTTCCACTACGACTTGCGACGTCAATCTAGGACTTAGGACTTACGATTTAAAGATACGACACGCTTCATAAAACGGTCTTACGATTTGTCCTAAGTTTGGCAAAGTTTAGGACTTAGGACTTACAACTTGTGACCTTTTGTAAAACGCAGCCCAGAATAAAACAATCTATAATTTTAATATTTCCACATTTTTTTTTCTAACCTTGTGTTTACTCATTCAAGTTCATTTTTTATTCTATTGCATCTCTTGTTAATTATATCCATTTACACTACTACCAAAGAGACAGAGCCAGTGAAGAATGTCCATGGTATTGTAACTACTTGAAGATTAATCCTCATTATCCATATGCAGTACAGTTACTCCATAAGAGTGACTGATGCAATCTGGAGTGTGTGTATTTACCTGAAGAATAACAGGTGTGTCTCCTCCACTGACCAGAAATCGGGGGTTCTCCCACACCATTGATTCTACAGTAGTGATGTCACCGTCTTCTATGGCCTTTCTTAGTTTGCTTAGCTCTTGTGGCTTTGGACCTTTAAATGGACTGCTTTCCACTGAGACTCCAGTACTCAAAGTTGCAATTGCTCCATTTCCATTCTGTAATATACATTTCTCAGATTTATTACATGCAATTAAGACTTGGACAAAAATTTATCAATTCCAGAGACTGGCAGACTGACAAAGGGAAACTGATCCTTGATTTCTAATAATTAAGACTTTTAATAATTATTAGGTTTGTAATGTGATTGTGAATGTATGGTAAAATTTCTATATTTTGATAAGGACATAAGGTTGAATTTTTTTTGTTCTGAATTTATCGTAAAACATGCTTATTGTGAACATGCTTAAAATGAATCCACACATATAGGCTATATTAAGTTATAACAAAGTTATTTTCAAACCTTGTGGTCTTAAGCATCTTTTTAACTGAAAGTTATAACAAATTACATTTACAGTGAAACAAAATTGCTTATGACACCCTGAAACTTCATTATAAGGAAGTTTTACTTTTCTTCTTTTTTTCTTTAAATGTTGTTAAAAAAGAGTAATTACTTTCGTAGTCGGTTTCCATGGTGATGCAATGTCATCGGGAGACAACTTTGAAAACTTTTCTGCATCCTCTTTGCTTTTAAAACATTTAAACCTGGCTCCTGAAAATTTCTTTACAGACTGTAGCGCCAATTTTTTGTCAGTGAACACTAAACTTTGACCTGCAACATAAGAAAAGTAACATGATACATGTGATTCATCATCTTTAAATACTACTTATACAGGAACATTTTCACCCATTTTATTATTCCCCTTTCATCCTACGCAGCTAGAATAAGGCTGTCCGTAAAATATCAAACTGTTCAGACTGTAGTAACTTCTCTGAACTACCTAGATATGACGTCATAATAGAATATGACGTCAAGTCACTGCATACTTGAGCAGACATGACGGGGAAAGTGTCATAATTTGTACATGGCATGTAGATTTATTTTGGGACCTTGTTGTTTAATTCAAATGTTAGGATTGTTTTTAAGCTCCGATGTGTTATTATGAAGTTGAACATTTGAAATATAAATATTCTTATTTCTTTTGCTTGTCCGATATGCACATAATCAAACAATAGAGAATAACTATGTGTGAAATGCTCCCCTCACACGTCCGTAGACAGAGTTAGAATTTAAGAATCGTGTTTATATTGGACTGGCACAAGTGAAAGACAAGGATAAATTGAAGATATTCTGCGTGAATCAACAAGAGAAGTATGTACTCTAACTGAATTTTGCTGGGGGATTGTGTGTAGTTTATTCATTTTTGTATAAATTGCGATAAGGCGTGGATAATACCCCCTCTTATGTTGGTAAGTTGAATTTCTCGTAAAATATTTTCTTAACGAGTAAAAATTAAACCTGCCCCCAGCACTTTCTATGTACCAGGGATCACGATGAATCGATCTATGTAACAAACTTTGCACAATATTTTTGTTTTGCACTTGTGTCGAAGCGATTTTTGTGCAACATTTAGGAATGTCATAAATCTCTGTCACGTGATCAACACAGTCATGTGACATCACAAAAATACTTTATTATAATACCTAATTAAACTATCATCTCAAGTTGACTGCAATTTCAAACAAGAGTTACATATTGAAATTAAAATCTAGCTCAAAATAAAATGTATATTTTTAAGGCATTTAAGGCCTTTGGACAGCCTTATCATAACTGCGTACTCTTCGGTGGATGAACTCTTGAGGGGCCGGTAACACGTAGGCAATATATTGCGATAGTAAAATATCTTTATTTTACAACTAAGCTAGAGCTGGGAAGATGAAGTGCTTACACCATGAAAACAGGTAATGCTGTTTGTCTTTTATCTTATTTATTTAAATAAGAAAGTAATAAGAGTGTGCTCTAATAGTAGTTGCAGATCTGTAACGTTATGGTTTTATATATTTATCCTTGAGTGACCATGACGCTACAGATCCCGTAATGCAAAAAAGGTGCAATTTACCTCGCAATATTTTTTGCGCACTTTTGGGGAGAATATCTCCACTTTCTAGCATTGGTCAGTCAATTACCTTTCACTCCCTAATTCTAGACACATTCTGTAGCCAATATGTACCTATTTTATCCACCTCCCAACCATTTATAGTTGTCTCAACAGGCAATAAACTCGCTTGAAGTGAATATTCCAGCAATCTAAAAAACAACTTTAATCAAGGAAGTTTATCACTTGTAGAGATGACTATAAAGGGTTGGGAGATGGATAAAATATACAGATTAGTTAAATAATGTGCCTAGAATTAGGTTGTGAAATGTAGTTAATCGACAGATGCTGGAAAGTGGAGAAATTCTCCCCAAAAGTGTGCAAAAAATATTGCTGAATGCTCCGTAAATTGCACCTTTTTTGCATTACGGGATCTGTAGCATTATAGTCAAAGACAAATGTATAAAATCATAATGCTACAGATCTGTAACTACTCTATTAGCTGAAATATTTGCTCACATTCTTTTTCTTCCAGTGAGACTCCAAGAGGGGGGCATACTCCATAATACACTGACACCTCTGGTTCTGTAACAGGAGACTCTTCTTTTACTTGTCCAATCTCTGTATTCTGCTGACTAACCTGAGTATCGCCACTCGTTTGAGATACCTGGTTATCACCTGTATACCCATCTACTGCATCAGATACTGGATGTTGCTTTTCATAAAGTTTGCTTGCTAGTTTCTTTTGAAAAATTAATTTTGTGCTCGGTAGAATTGGACCAACGTTTACTCCATTATCCGATAACTGCTGTCTGAGATCATTAATACTCAGCTGTTTCACAGCTTCTAAAACCTGCTCCATGTTTTCAGAATCCTCATCCTCCGCCACTAGACAAACTATTTTAACTGCATTTCACTTCTAACGCGTTGTTTGATTGGATCGATGATTAATTATTCCTCCAATCAAAGACGACGTATAAAACAGGCACCTGTTGACTGGTTCTCCTACGTTAAAAAGAGACCAATTTACAGGAGAGTTCCGGTGGAAGACGAAACAGATGTACACAACAAAATAACTAAAGTTGGTGATTTTCCGATGATTAAACATTTGAAATTACAAGAAACAAAGCTAGAAACTCCCAAAGAACGTAACTTTATGCTTGTTAGCATAAGACAAGGTAAGATGAAGTTGTAAATTAAAAAAATGGACAGTGAAAAAGGGGGCAGCAGACGACAAATTCTGGGAACCACCCCCTGAGTATTTTAAAAGTGTGAATAATTTTATAAGTTTCACATGTACGGATAAAGTCAAGTATACGGCAATCTGTCACTTTGTTTTCAAGTATTTGATAAATGGAATTTGTTTTTTTTCCTTAGAAACATGAATAATTATGAACAGTTTGGAAGTCAAGATGAATCAAAATCGCCTCCAGAACTTGCTGTTACATCTGAGACTGCTGGGGGTCAGGATAATTCGGGAGATGTACAAATAAGAATGGATAACAATGCATCAAATGATGGAACTCTTCAAATTTACAAATCAGATGCCAAAGAAGATGTTGAATATGTGGAGGATCCAGGAGCAAAAGAGATTCCAAGAACAGGGATTGAGTAAGAGTCATTTAAAACTGTGGTTGTCAGACATATAGTGATTGCAATTTTATTGAAAATATTCAGGGAAATTTATGGGGGGGAGGCTGAGGGGGACATCCCTTAAGGCCTTTATCATCTACCTGTTCTTACAGGATGTTGGTTTTTCTTCATGTATGAAAATAATTTATTCTTAAATGAAATGTAGTCTATCATCAAATTAGAGATTATAAAGGATTTAAAAAATTTATCATTTCAAAATTATGGAGAAAATTTTTAAAAATATTGATTAAAATACTATGAAATTGATTTCTTTTTACATTCTGTTTTCTTAAATTTAGAGGATTGCAGTGGATTGTAAAAAGCATCCTGGAACACATAGTATTTAGACTCGTAACTGTAGTGCTGATTATCATGGACTTCATTTTTGTCATTGTGGAACTTGCAGACGATGACTGTTCAAAAAACCGACAGACTTTGGAACTTCTGTCACATGTGTTGATCAGCTATTTCATGCTGGAGGTTTTCTTTCGAATTTTCTATCAAGGGTATGATCCTTTTAATACTGTAAATGTTGTTTATTATTTTCATGAGGAGATTTTCATATGAAGTTGGAATTTTTTTTTTCTTGCTCATACTTATTTTTTGCAGAACAATTATATGTTTAAACAGAAATACTAGTAAATACTGGAAATAATAAGTATTTAAATGTTTGCTTCTTTAATTAATGTAATATTTACCACATAGAATCTGATTCAATTTTGTATTTGCTGCAAGCCAGGTACATACATGTAGCCATCTTGTGTATGGGAGCGCAGTGCTAAATAAAAAAACCTAATAACAGAATAAGTGTCATTGCCATTTTATTAAAGTTTGCAATAACCAGAATGGCTTTAAATTTATTTCAGTGAAACTTTGAAATATATATTGCATACAGGTGTTGATTAATATTCCTATAATCATTGTCAATTTTGTGAATAACCAATAATGCCCAATGAAAATTTTTAAAAAAAAATACAATGTGCATTAATTATGTTCATGTTTTTATCATGTTTATACACCATCCTTTTCAAATATTTATTATGCCAAATAAAAATATTTTGAAATTATATCTCTTTTAGGAAATTGTTGCTGACAGAATGCCGTGTGTTAGAGTTGGTGGACATAGGTGTGGTCACCATCTCTTTTATTGTGGATGTCACATTTTTAGTTATTGCAGAAGGAACTTCTTGTGCTAATAATTATGCTAAGTAAGTACTGACAGTATGTGTTACTGCATACAGTGTATTGTACAATATGTGTCATAAAACTATCATTCCAGTTGATCAGCAACATAAATTCATATTCATGCAATTCAAAATTTTCTTGTCATATAATTAAATTTCACTGATAATACTGCATACAGGTTCATTTGCACCCTGTGTTATTTTCACCCTTTTACATTTGCTAACAATTTTGCCCCATTTTAAATTCGCCCAGTCACAATTCTGTTTAAGAATTAATGGCGTGAACTTTGAATTCATCCCATTTTAAATTCGCGTTCTTGAGACAAGGCCGAAAGGGGCGAAAATAAAATGGGGGTGAAAATTTCCCTGTATACAGTATTATGCTATATCTTTGTCACTTAATAAAAAAAAGTTTTTTTAAATAAATTCATTTGTTAACTTATAGTTACACAGAATATACTCGATAAATGTAGAACGTATATCTATAATGAATTGTATACCATGAAATCATTTTTGATTTTTTATAAATTAAGAAACCATGAAGCATATCTTTGCAGTTGGAGTTAAAAAGTAAAGACATTGCTTTTATATAGGTTGTTGATTATTGGTCGTGTAGTAAGGATATTACGAATTGCCAGGATAATATTTTTAATGGTTCAGCAAAAGAGGCACATAGCCACAGCTTCCAGGAGAATTGTTTCACAAAACAAGCGGCGATACCAGAGAGATGGATTTGATTTGGATCTGTGCTATATTACTGGTTTGTTTTAAAATTTTAAAACATTTTACCTTGACAATTAAAGAGGAAATTTTGTTGAATGAATTATTATTGAAGGATAAGCATGAACTTATTTTTTTCTTTGCCTTCATGTTATTGGTTACATGTATCTTCCTGTTTAGAAAAATATGCTAATTGAAAATGTGCATTTGCATTTTTAAAAAGTTTCTATGTAAAACGTCCTGTTGACATGTATACATGTATTTGGCACAAAATGTTTAAAATGCAAGAAGCCCCTTAAGATTTCCACTCATTAATTGCAGAGCGAGTGATTGCTATGTCCTTCCCATCAAAGGGAATGATGGCCATGTATCGCAACAGTGTCCATGTAAGAAAAGCTTTCTTATCCTTAACAAAAATATATCATGATTTAACTAGCTAAATAATGTTTTTTTTATATTCTTATTAGCTCACCTGAGCCGAAGGCTCAAGTGAGCTTTTCTGATCAAAATTTGTCTGCTGTCTGTCGTCGTTGTTGTTGTCATTGTTGTTGTAAACTTTTCACATTTTCATCACCTTCTCAAGAACCACTGGGCCAATTTCAACCAAACTTGCTACAAAGTATCCTTGGGTGAAGGGAATTCAAGTTTCTTCAAATGAAGGGCCATGCCCTTTTCCAAGGGGAGATAATTATGAATTAGAGAAAAATTAATGAAATTTAAAAAAAAAAATTTTCTTCTCAAGAACCACTGGGCCAAGAAAGATTAAACTAACTCATGTGGAATTATCCTCAGGTAGAGTAAATTCAAATTTGTTCAAATCATGACCCCCGGGGGTTGGGCGGGGCCAAGATGGCCGATCACAGTTTTACATAGGAATATATATGAACAAGAGGCCCATGGGCCACATCGCTCACCTGAGAAGCTTTGACCATTCTGTTCTTTACCAGATTTCCCCCTTGTAATACATTATGTATCCCCACCCTACCCCACTGATCATAATTAAGACATTTTGAAATCAACTACCCCAGGATCCTTCCATGTGCAAATAAGTTTCTGCTTTTCTGGCCCAGTGGTTCTTGAGAAGAAGGTTTTCAAAGATTTTTCCTATAGATTTTTAGGTAAAACTTTGATCCCCCAATTGTGGCTCCACCCTTCCCCTGGGGGTCATGATTTGAACAATTTAAAATCTACATTACCCAAGAATGCTTCCACATAAGTTTCAACTTTTCTGGCCCGGTGGTTCTTGAGAAGAAGTTTTTCCAAGATTTTTCCAATATATTTCTATGTAAAACTTTGATTACCAATTGTGGCCCCACCCTTCCCCCGAGGGTCATGATTTAATTTAGAATCTACACTATACCAGGATGCTTCCACATAAGTTTCAGCGTTTCTGGCCCAGTGGTTCTTGAGAAGAAGATTTTCAAAGATTTTTCTTATATATTTCTATGTAAAACTTTGATTCCCCATTGTGGCCTCGCTCTTTCCCCGGGGGTCATGATTTGAACAATTTAAAATCTACACTACCCAAGAATGCTTCCATATAAGTTTCAACTTTTCTGGCCCAGTGGTTCTTGAGAAGAAGATTTTCCAAGATTTTTCCTATATATTTCTATGTAAAACTTTGATTCCCCATTGTGGCCCCACCCTTCCCCCGGGGGTCATGATTTTTACACTTTAGAATCTACACTATCCCAGGATACTTCCACATAAGTTTCAGCTTTTCTTGCCCAGTAGTTCTTGAGAAGAAGATTTTCCAAGATTTTTCCTATATATTTCTATGTAAAACTTTGATTCCCCATTGTGGCCCCGCCCTTCCCCCGGGGGTCATGATTTGAACAACTTAATATCTACACTACCCTAGGATGCTTTCACATAAGTTTCAGCTTTTCTGGCCCAGTAGTTCTTGAGAAGAAGATTTTCCAAGATTTTTCCTATATATTTCTATGTAAAACTTTGATTCCCCATTGTGGCCCCGCCCTTCCCCCGGGGGTCATGATTTGAACAATTTAATATCTACACTACCCTAGGATGCTTTCACATAAGTTTCAGCTTTTCTGGCCCAGTGGTTCTTGAGAAGATTTTTTAATGACCCCACCCTATTTTTGTCTTTTCTTGATTATCTCCCCTTGCGAGGGGATATGTCCCTTCATTTTAACAATTTATATTCCTCTTCACCCAAGAATGCTTTGTACCAAGTTTGGTCAAAATTGGCCCAGTGGTTCTTGAGAAGAAGTCGAAAATGTGAAAAGTTTACAGACGGACAGACAGCTGGACAGACAGACGGACGGACGGACGACGGACAAAATGTGATCAGAAAAGCTCACTTGAGCCTTCGGCTTTTTTTCCCAGTTTGTTCAAATCATGACCCCCGTGGGTAGGATGGGGCCAAAATGACCGATCAAATTTTTACATAGGAATATATAGGAAAAATCTTTAAAAATCTTCTTCTCAAGATCCATAGGAACAGGAAAGATGAAACTCATGTGGAAGCATCTTCAGGCAGTGTAAATTTAAATTTATTCAAATCATGACCCCTGGGGCTAGGATGGGGCCATAATGGCTGTTAAAAGTTTTACGTAGGAATATATAGGAAAAATCTTTAAAAATCTTCTTCTCAAGAACCACTGGGCAAGTAAAGATGAAACTCATGTGGAATCATCCTCAGGTAGTGTAGATTCAAATTTGTCCAAATCATGACCCCAGGGGATAGGGTGAGGCCAAAATGGCTGATCAAAGTTTTACAAAGGAATATATATAGGAAAAATCTTTAAAAATCTTTTTTTCAAGTACTTCAAAGCCATGATTAGTAATATTTATATGGAATAATCCTCAGGTAGTGTAGATTCTAGTTCGTTCAAATCATGATCCCCTTGGGGGTTAAAATTCAACCCCCCCCCCCCCCCCCCAACCTCAGTAAACTTTCAGTTCTGATTTGATATGTGCTTTTTCCTACCTGATGTGCTCAGGTGAGCGCTGTGGCCCCTGGGCCTCTTGTTGCTGATGATACAAGAATCTTTAAACTAGCTGGATAGACATGTACATATAGATTCTTTAATAGCTAGCCCTTTCAATTTATTTTTAACTTTCATTTTCAGGAAGTGGCAAGATTCTTTAATACCAAACACAAGGGTCACTACAGGATTTACAATCTATGTAGTAAGAGAAGATTGATATGTTTTAAATTTTGCATAAGACTATTTACCCATACATGTATGTTAATGTAGTTCTGTAATTAATTTACTGTTAAAGAATCGCCCTTGCTATTGGAGTATCATACATTATAGTACAATTTTGTATATATATGGTGTACAATAAAACTTTAAAAAATGACTGGGAATGTTTCTTTTATAGGCATAGGCATTTCAAAGTTGTTTTTTTTTTTTTAAATTCTCGTTTTAGTGATACATGTATAATTTTTTTATATTTTGTTTTACGTCTGTTTATCAAATGTGTTTTCTACCCCAGAATTATAATGAAATTCAATGTATATTATACCGGTAATACTTTTTTTAGGCGAGAGAGATTATGATGAAACCCTCTTTAATAATTGTGTGGAGAGAGTTTATATAGATGATCACAATGTCCCAAGGCTAAGGTAAGGTTAAAGATTTTATATTTCCAAGAGGAAAGCCCAACAAAATTTGCAGCTCATACTTCTTAACTTATCTGTCTGCCATTATCATTTTTAGCTCACCTGAGCTGAAAGCTCAAGTGAGTTTTTCTGATCAGTGATCACCCATTGTCCGTCATCTGCCTGACTGTCTGTCTAGCTGTCCATCTGTCTTTTAACTTTTCACATTTTCAACTTCTTCTCAAGAACCACAGGGCGAATTTTAGCCAAACTTAGTACAACGTATCCTTGGGTAATAGGTAGTTTAAACACTGCAAGAGCGCAGACACAAAGCAAAGGTCATCGTGCTTTATCGTATTGTTCACCATCTTATTGCAATACCAACGCAAAACTACCTTGTACCAAGGGGAGCTAACTTAACAACACGGGGCCATAACATCAGGTTCCTGCTCCCTTACTCCAGAATTCAGGGTCATCAGCAGTCCTTCTTTCCATCAGCAATTACACTATGGAACAACCTACCATCTACTGCTGTCAGCGCCTCTAGCCTAGAGAGCTTCAAGGACTGCGTTGGAGCAATTAGAATGACTTAGCTCTGACAGTTTTAATTGTAAATTTCGCCATAATGGTTTTTATAGACTGTAAACAGTTCATTGTTTCCCCAAGGGCAAGCGCAAAAAAAAATCACGACAATACACCAGAAGGTGGTTTGTGGTTATAAGGAAGAAGAAGAAGAAATTGTTAAAATGAAGGGCCAAGTCCCTTTCCGAGGGGAGATAATCAAGAAAAGTAAAAAAAAAAGTGGGGTCATTAAAAAATCTTCTTCTCAAGAACCACTGGGCCAGAAAAGCTGAAAGTTATTTGGAAGCATCCTGGGTATTGTAGATTCAAAATTGTAAAAATTATGACCCCTGAGTGTATGACAGGGCTACACTAGGGAATCCAAGTTTTACATAGAAATATATAGGAAAAATCTTTAAAAATCTTCTTCTCAAGAACCACTGAGCCAGAGAAGCTGAATCTTATGTGGAAGCATCCTGGGGTAGTGTTGATTCTAAATTGGTATTATCATGACCTGGGAGGGGGGTGGTGGTGGTAGGGGGCCACAATAGGTATTACAATTGGGGAATTCTGGTAAAGAATGGCATCACCAAATTACTCAGTTGAGCTATGTGGCCCATAGGCCTCTGGTTACTTTTTCATCCAATTGTGTTTATTTTTTAGAACTCTATGTTTTAATACATTAATGTTTAATCTTTTCAACAATACAATCACTGTCATCAATTGATAAACCTGAAAATTTAGTTAATTTACTTTTTGTGTGGGTGGCAGAGTTGGTAACAGGGTTGTGTATTAGGTAAAATATTCATATTAATAGTACATGTTTATTTGGTAAAGGTAGTTTTACATGTAGTACATTATATATTTTGAAAGTCTGCCTCATGAGGCATATCTAGAAGACTGTATAAAAGTACAGTTTTGATTTTGATGTTATACATACTAACTGATAAATAATGCAAGATACAAGTGTGTGAACAAAATTTTGTTTTCAGTAATTTTTTTCATACAGACATGATATCATATCTTTCTTGAAAACAGATGTGCCAAATTGCTAATTACAGGTATGCATGGTGATTGCTTTTGAGTGTGGAATTTTTTGCTTATGTTTCATTATTTATTGAAGAATTCTTCTCTTTGCACATATTTCTTTAACATTTGTTTAATGAAGCAGCACAATTTCAACAATTAACTGATCATTTATCAGTAAATATGTCCTCTTTAGTGTCAATCTGCTTTTAATATTAAAAACAGCTTTTAGACAACTTGTTCTCTTGATTGTTATCAACTGTAGAGGAAAGAATCTCTTAACTTAACATTAATTTATCTAGGTCTTTTAAATCTTGGGATTTTTAACCTTTACTAGTAATATTCCTTATTTTATTTAATCTAGATACTTATAATTATCTCTGTGTTGTTTAGTACAATTACAGTTACATGTACCTGTTTTTCTTAATGTTTGTAACATATCATAAATCTGGAAATTTTTACGTCGATTTTATTTTGCGAATTCGGGTCAAAATGCTGTTGATTAATTTTTATGTTTCAAAATTTTGCGAATGACCACTGCTTTGTTTACATTTTCTTATTGGTGATTTATTTTTAAGAAAAATATTTTTGCGAATGTAATGGACTCGCAAATTTGCTAAAAATTTATCTACAGCAAAAATTTCCAGATTTACGGTATTTTCTTTTTCATTTTATTGGCATTTATTTGCATTGAACATGTACAGGTGTATCTAGTTATACATAATTTTTGAAAATGATCAAAAAGATATATTATAAATAAAACTCTGTTCAGAAAAATGAGTGCATGGTTTGAAGATGTTGAATTTCTAGGAATAATGCTTCCACAATGCATTGTGTCAGACTATATTTAAATAAAGTGATAGAGATGTGTACAATTTTTAGATTATAATTTTAGCCTAAAAATGAAAATTAACTATGATTTATGTACCATTGATGTATGTACCATTTACTTTTACATGTATCAGTATCTATAAAAAACATTGAGCTGCTCCACTAGTGGGTCTTTTATTGCATTTGTAGATTGTAGAAATTTATATGGAAAAAATCTTCCTATTATTAACAAGACCTCTATTTGTGAATTATTTTATAAATAAAAAAGCATTTGCATTCTGATGTACAATTGATTCAACATTCTTAAAAAATACTAATACATCTTATACATGTGCATATAGGTATTGACATAGTGTTCAGTTTACAATATGTAAGGGAAAAATGTAAGATTTCTTAGTGATTCCTTCTACTTATGAGCTGTAAGATCTAATGTAACTTAATCAAACAAACATGTATTTAATATCGTAATTTTATTTCTTGCCATAAAATTGATTACTTATCCTTGTTTGGGATGACAGGGAGATGGTAGCTTTTTGTGCCAATGTAGAGGAATGGATGGAGCAAGATAAACGGAATGTTATTGCTATACATTGTAAAGGGGGCAAAGGACGTACAGGCACAATGATCTGTACATGGCTGGTACACTGTGGAATATTTGATGAAGCTCAGGTGAGTGATTATTAAAGAAGAAGGATTTTTATTGGCAAAACAAGTTAGTTTTAATAGTTATGGAAATTTAAGAATAGGGTTATTTATTTTTCATATATTTACTACATGATATTTTACGTAAAAACAACAATATTTAACCAACTTGCATAGTGGTACATGTTCAGTATGCCTTTGCATCAATGTTGGAGGGTATAGTTACACACTTTTGAGGTTGTTTGTTTGGGTGGGTTAGTGCAGTTTGTGCAGATTGGAATTTTTTTGTTTGTTTGATGTGCTTTGCACAGGGAAGCTCTTCTTCACAATGCCATGATTGTTATACCATATTAGTTTGAAATATAAAGGCTACATTGTCATTTCCATGCTTTCAAATGGATGCAGCTTACATGTAGTTATTGCAGTCACTGTGGGAAAAAAATGAGGTTATACAGTATTAAATTTGATTTTTACTTTGCAAATATCAATGTCTTGTATGTTAAATAAATAAATCTCTTAAATTTACAGGAGAGTTTAGACTACTTTGGAGACAGAAGAACTGATCTTTCTGTGGGTAAAACATTTCAGGGCGTGGAAACACCAAGTCAGGTATTTATATTCAAAATTTTTCACAATTTCAAAAAGAAAAGAAGCATATTTATACCAATTTTAAATGACTTTCTTCCATTTTAGTGGAAAAGATTGTTGCAGCTCATCTCCTGAACTGTTATAAAAATTTGTGTATGAAATGTCTTCTGAACTAAATGTCAAGTTTTGTATTGATTTTGATCTGGATAAAAAATGATATATTTTCAGAGCAGATATGTAGGATATTTTGAGAAAGTAAAAAAAGAATTGGGAGGACAAGTACCACCAGAGAAAAAGAAACGAATTACATCAGTCAAAATAGAAGGATTAGAAGGTCTGAGTTTAGCCAAAATCTATATATTTCATCTGAGTCTCATACATGTATATATTCCTGCTGTATAACCAGAGGACAGACAGATGGAACAGCAGATGAGTGGAAAAACCACTGTATCTGATTTCTTCATTGAGGCTTATCATTAAGTACTCGTGGAATTTTATGTACACAATATTGAATTCTCAAATAAAATGCACAATACTTCTAAAGTAATCATACATCAAACAAAATATTTTTGCATACCATACACATAAAACATAGTCACATAGTTACATATATAGTCAGCTTTATAAGTGCTAATGTGTTTAAAAAACAAAGAAAAACCAAGTGGGACAGACAGACAGATGTTGAGGAAACCTATAGCCCTCTTTGATTTCACCATTATTGGACTAATCGAATAAATGTTGATAGCAATGAAGACTAACATAGAACTGTTCATTTTCAGGTGTGGGAAATGGAGATGGGAGTGACCTCTCCATGGAGATCAGAGTGGATGGATTACTGATCTATGAATGCAGATTTGGAGACAACATGAACTGCCAGGTCTGACATAAGGGTGTATAAACAGAAAGTGTAGCAATCAAAATTTACAAATTAAGACATGTTAGTAATAATGGAGAGAAATCACAATGGAATTATTTATTGTAAGAACTGTTTATATATTGAGTATGATACTCCTTTTCAGGTGACAAAATACACAGATACACACAGTGTGGTGGCTAATTTAGAGAACAGTCCTGTTATTGTGGATGATGTGAAAATAAGATTTTTCTCCACAAGTGTGAGTTAACTTTTTTAGGTCACCTGAGTAAACTCAGGTGACCTATTGCTGTCTGTTTGCGTCCGTCGTCGTCCGTTAACATTTGAACATTTTCAGCTTCTTCTCTGCAACCACTGAACCAATTTCAACCAAATTTAGCACAAAGCATCTATGGGTGAAGGGGAACAAAAATTGTGAATTTCATGATCCCTGCCCCCCTGGGGCCTGAGGGGTGGGGCCAAAACCACTAAAATTAATGCAATCTTTAAAAATCTTCTTCTTTACTCCTGGACATCAAGCAGTCAAACTGTTTGCATGATTGTAATCAGCAATGAGTCTTCTACCAAAATTGTGAAATTCATGGCCCTGGGGTCAGGGGTTCTAGTGCTAGGGCGGGGCTGAATAAGTAGGTAGTGAAAATGCATTATTTCTTTGAAAATCTTCTTCTCTGCTCCTGGGTATCAAATAAACCAACTAAGTACATAGTTATAATGAGCAAGAGTGCCTCTACCAAAATTGTGAATTTTATGGCTCCAGGGTCAGGGGTTCTGGTGTTAGGGCGGGGCACTATTGATTACATAGTGAAAATACATTAATTCTTTGAAAATCTTCTTCTCTGCTCCTGGGTATTAAATAAACTGACTAAGTACATAGTTATGATGGGCAAGAGTGCCTCTACCAAAATTGTGAATTTTATGGCCCCAGGGTCAGGGGTTCTTGTTTTAGGGTGGGGCTCTTATGATTATATAGTGAAATGCATGAATTCGTTGAACATCTTATCCTTTCCTCCTGGTTAATATACTAATGATCTAATTACATATTTAAGGCCAGGATTTATTTTATTTTCAGTTTTACAAACCCTCCGCTCAAGGTTTTGAATTTTCAGAAAAAAATAAAACAATTTTTTTTTCTTTCCGATGTCAAATTTGAGTCGGGATCGAGATTTCAAATTTACGAACGCACTTCCGGTTTTAAGATGAAACGGCGGGTAAATAAAGCTAGATCTGAGAAGAAAGCTTGGTTTAGTGTAAAATTCATCGATACGAGTGCCATTCAAAACGTTTCACTCGTTAAAAGGACAAATAAAATGCTGACGACTTTGTTGCACAATGACATGCTGGTGAGATAATTTTGTTTTCGTTTCAAAAGTATCTGTCTGCATGTAAATTATTTTCCTCCCCCAGGTTTTAAACTGCCCGTGGTAGCTATTGCATATTGCCAGGGACATTGTTTAGGTCTCTGTTATAGCTTACAGTCTAAGCATCATTCTTCAGAAAAGGGTTGCTTATGCATCAGATGTAATGAATAAAACTATGGGAGAAGTTAAGTCCATTTGAGGAAGAAATAAACAATAACCCGAGGAAATAAAAAAAAAAAATCAACTATTAAAAGGCAAGAATATACAAATATATACAGGCATGTAGTATCATTTGTATCAGCCAGAAAAATTATTTTACACTTAATTGAAAAAATGTTCACAATACTCCCTGTCTGTTTTATGATAGGAATTATAATTTTAGGCATCAAGTAAATTTTAGAACAATGTCTACACATTCACCTATTTAAAAAATGAAGATATATTGAAAGACTTTTAAAGAATTGATTTTTTAAAATATATTTTGACCAACATCACAAAATTTATATAACTGGCCCAAACTGGCAGATGGTGAAATAAGCAATTAAATGTTCTACTTTCCTATTTGTTTTAAAGCATTATGTGTCCAGTGGTAAGGAGCCTATTTGAATAGCATAAAAAAGAATGTACAAATGTTAATAATTGATTTATCAAAAAAAAATTTTTATTTCCTTCTCCTTCGGGAATTTTTTATTCTCACATTCATATCTAAACCTAAACATAAAAAAAAAAATGCTGGCCTTATAATGAAGAAAGGGGCCTCTTTCAAAATAGATAATTTCAGGGCCGCTGGGTCAGGGGTACCAGGGGGGTACTTTGACTAAAAATAAATTAATGCTTTGAAATCTGCCCTTTGATAAGCAATGGTGCCTCCTTCAAATTTGTGAATTTCATGGCTTTTGGATTAAAACACGAACCAAATACAATCGCTGGAAAGTTGTTACATGATACTCAGGTGACCTATAAGGCCCGTGGGCCTCTTGTTATTTTTAATTTTTTTTCTCTCTTTTTTTTTCATCAGTAAAAATACTGTGCACCTTCAAAATGATTTGTTAAGTGCCTTTTAAGTTTTGATTAAGCAATACTAGTTCTATAAAACCAAAAGTCAGCTCGTAATCTGCGAAAGTGAAAGTTTTATATATTTTTTACCAGCACCATAAAGTAAAATAAATATTTTTTTTTACAGAAAAACATTCCCCAGGTTTATGATCATTGTGCCTTCTTCTTCTGGTTTCACACGTACTTCATTGAGGACAATAGGTAAGTACAGTGTTAAACATGACAGACATCAATGCAGCAGTGGTCTCTGTGGAAATTTTTTTACTCAATATGGCATTGTTTTAAAACTAAAAATAGCAGTATACAAGCATTCTGAAAGCATTGCACAAGGAGGAATACTAGTCTCCTACTGGCAGTTGAAATGCATTCTCTTTAAAAATTAAAAACAGCATAATTCTATCATAAATCATTAAAGAGATATGAAATGCAAACTAACTTTAACTCAAGGTAGTTTCATAGTAAAATTCAGTTTAATATCTTAAAAGGTAAAAGGAAAACTTATGAAAAACCAAGTAGAAAATTTGATTTCCCTTAAAAATTGAAAAGGCTGTAATTCTGTTAAAAAATCATTGAAGTGGAATGATATGCAAACTTGATCTATAACTCATAAAGTACACCCCTTTTC